>NW_026896859.1:0-75000 GCF_033153095.1 Gastrolobium bilobum | reverse complement strand
AATAATACCCATCAACACGTTATAAAGATGGAAGCTTTAATAAAAAAAATAAGAACTGGGATGAGAGAGATATATAATATCAGATAAAGAGATCAAATCATATTAGAGAGATCATAGAGAAGAAGATACAACAAGGGGGTGATAAGAATTGACAACAATGATGCTGAGATGATCTATTACCTACTTAAGGGAAAAAAAGACAAAAAGATAAAATTGATATGATCAGGTGGAAGCTTTATTAATATATTTTAACTTTTAAAAAAACTAAATTTTTTAAAAAAAAAATTTAAAAAAAAATTTAAAAAAATTAAATTTTTTTTTATGAAAATGCCATTTGACCGTGTTGGACACGGTCAAATTCGCGTGTCGGAATGGTCAACATGTCAAAAAAAGTCAACCGCGTGTCCGACACCGTGTCGAAGCGTGTCGCCGTGTCGGACCCGACTCTTCCTGTTTTTACAAGTGTCTGTGCTTCCTTGACTGCACCAATCCTTTGGTGCAGTCATATAAAACTACGTCGTTTTATAGTGTGAAACCATTAAATATGGGGAATATAACCATACAAAAGTGAAAATAAATATAAAGCATTAATTATGGGGAATCATAACCGTATAAAAATAGAAATAAGTATAATATTTCTAATTTATATAATTGATTTTGAACTCGAACTTCCTTTATCCCACCCAAAACGACGTTGTTTTTAAGTGACTGCACCAATGCTTATATGCAGTCACATTACAAATCATATATATATATATGTATATATATATATATGAGAATGCTATATTTATAACTTTTTTCGCTTACAAACTCTTACCACAAAATCTTAATCGTTAATTTCCATTAATCTGATGGTTATAATTTATTTGAAATTAATAATTAATTAATAAGTATGACCCAATAAATTATAACTGTCAGATTAATGGATATTAACGAAATCATACCCCCACTGCCCCCCCCCCCCCCCCCCCACCCACACATATCTTAAATTTGATAAAGTTATTAAAATAAATAGGAGTGTGAAAAAATTCAAAACAATCGAACTACGTTGTGAATCAAACCAAATCATATTAAAAGAAATATATTTTCTTAACTAAATCACTTTATGTAATATCATTTCAGGAATCAAACCACTTCATTCAAATTAGTTTAATAATTAAAAGAACCAAATCGATTCTTTTTCTTTATCTACTACTTGCATTTTTATTTTTAGTTTTATCTTTTTTCCTTTAAAATTGGTTTAGAACTGGTTTGAAACCAAAACCAGGCAAAACTGATTCGGTATAAAGTAAAATTGGTTTATTTCAACAACAACAAAAAAGTAAAATTGGTTTGATTCATCGAACAAAATCCCTAAAATTAGTTCGGTTCAACTATTATGAAAGTAATTAAATATAATTCTTCTCTAAATCTCATCAAAGGAGAAAAACTCAAATAGCATCATGAAAAATTGAAGAAAAATTACACCAAAAAGTGATCTATATATGGGCATGAACAAGAAGAAAAAGCTACAGGTTATTCGATAACAAATTGCTAAACTAACTACTGGGAGTTATACCAAAATTCTAACAATAACTTAACAACTAACTGAAGCTCTAATCGAACAATATATCATAACATCCCCTAAAGTTGGAAGGTGGATGTCCATCAACCCTTGTTAGTATATGGATGTCCTAGAGACAATCTTTTGATTAGATTAGGACGTAAGTGGACCTTTGTATTATCGCAAATAAATAAAAGTATTCTTTATCCTGTTTCATATTTTGTCTCGATATTACTGTTAATATTATATATGAGTAACTGGATAAACCCCTTGGAATAAAATAGGTATCTCTTGAGTATCTGTGATGAGATCACAATCATGAGGATTCAAGGATACTGAATGTTTATTCCTAATTTTATGTTCCTAGTCTAGAGACACTGAGAATGGGGATCAGTGATCTCGGGGAAGACTAGCACGACTACTTATCTACTTGTATTCGGATGCAAGGTAAAAACCTCATGAGCTACAGATATGGAGATGTCTTAGCTAAAGTTGTGGGTGGACCTATAAGGGTATAGCTCGCACTGAACAGACCCACAAAGAGACTCTATGAGGAAATCTCACAGAGAGTATCATTAGAGTAGTCTCTTTATATTTGGGTATGTCTTTCCTTAGACCAGAAGTTATTGCATAGACTGTGTTCTAGAAGGCATGCTTTGATTGGATACCTCGTCTGCCTGAAACATGGAGACTCATAGGTATACTGTTGGGCTTGTCCTGAAAGAGCACAGGGCTAGGGTGATAAGTTGAAGGAATTCGTCAAATCTCTGTGAGAGATTAGGTTATCTGTAAACCGGAGAAATTGGGATGACATTTACAGTGACTCGGGAATCTATGCATAGTAAAAGAGATCATGAGATGATCTGCCTTTAGAGTCAGTAAATTGAAAATTCCCTATTTCGAATAAAGCTTACCCTAAACCGCAAGGGTTGATACGTTTCCTTACCCTAGGTTTTATGGGAAGGTAACCGAGACGAAAGAAAATACATACGGCAACCAAATATGTATAATAGGATGATTATGTCATTAAACTAACTAGCTCTGGGGCAACAAAGCATTGCTAGTGCTCTGTGTTGTCATTAGATGGGTTGTGGGCTTATTGGGACCAAGCCCATTTATGTCAGTGGTTATGTTGGGCCTAATGGGTCACACACTAACACCTTATTGTGATGACAATATAGCATTAAAGGTATTGGGCCTAATAATGGTTGTTAGCCCAAGAAGAAGTTTGGAAGCCCACCAAAAGGGAAAAAGGGCGCATGGTTAGTTAATGGGCTTGGATGGTCCAAGACATTACTAATTAATTTAATTAGTTAAATTAATTATCAAATGTTTAAATTTTGAATTTTGAATTGAAATTTGAATTTTGAAATTTGAATTTTGAATTTTGAAATTCGAATTTTGAATTTTGAATTTGAAATTTGAAATTTGAAATTTGAATTTTGAATTTGAATTTTGAATTTGAATTTGGAATTTGAATTTGAATTTAAAATTTAAATATTTGAACGTTTGAATTCAAATGTTTGAATTCGAATTTGAATTGGCTATGAAAAGTTGTTTCATAACAAAAGGATAAGATAAGATCTTGTTGGAACAAATCTCAAATATCAAGAGGAGATCTTTGAGAATCTTCTAGTGAGGATATGGGGCGCTGATTTTGGCATCTGATGATGGTCATAGGATCAACCAAATGAGCTCCAGTCAGATTTGGTTTGTTGAGAGATTAAGTGAGACAGTTGGTTCAAGTTTGAATGCATCTGCTTAACGTATCTGGACTGTTTTGAGGCCAAGTGGGGCGCACCATATGGCTGGGCATATGATGGTTGTTGAGTCAGATTCTTGTTGAGATATTCACTTGATATCATGAGGATGTGAGAGAAGGTTGTTGACAAGATTTGAATTTTGCAACAACTCTACTCATCCCCCTAGTGCGCGCTACATAGGGGTTTATTTAAGTGAAGAAAATCTGATTTTAATTAACTTATTCTCTCATCTCCTTGTGGGTTCCTATTGTCAGGTTTTTCTTAAGATAGTTTTGAAATAACCTAGCCCTTTTCAAAGTAAAACCATGCGCCACTTTTGTGTCTATTCTTGCTGAATATTCACTCTTCTAAACACCTTGACCTAGCCTCCTCCTTCACACATTGGGCGCATAGCTTGCCTCCATTGGTGTTTTCGTTGGTGGCCTTGAAGAAGAGTTCTTTCGTCTTGACAAAGGGTGGTGTGGATCAACATTAGAGGGCTTGCATCTTCAAGCCTCATCTTGATCATCCTCAAGTTTTGGAAAGCAAACTAGGTAACATCCATGCCCTAAAGCATGTTTCTTGATATCGTATGTGTTATTCCGCTCGAAAAATTTTGTTTTTCCCTCTCACATGCCTCGACCTTCAAGGTCAGTTTCTTTCAACCCCAACTTGCACGTGTCTTTAAAAATGTTAGATGAAAAGACTTAGTGACTATGGTAAGGGGGTTAAAGTGATTTGCAAAATTTTATGGCCGGGCCATTAACTTGGCCTAAAGTTTAATGCGGCTAGTAACTTAAAGTTTACTCTCTAATTTTGAATCAATCTTATCATGATATATACCTCATCCTATATCTATTATATAGACTCATTTAAGTGAAATTATAATTACATTCCCTAATAATAAGGAGATTCTTAGTCATATATTCTGATCTCTTCTATAAATACAAGGTTAACCCTCTATATATGACATCTAATCATAATTACTCAAATCTTATACTCTTATTGATTTGAGCGTGAGAATTCATTATTATAAGTATACTACAACTACCAAATGATGATAGCTCAGTTGGCACAAGGGAACTGAGCACTTGGGGATGAGAGCATGTGTTCGATCTTCTGTAGTACCATCTTTGGGAGGGGTTTAAAGCCTTAATATGTTGGAAATCGACAATTACATACAAATCGTAAACGAAAAGAGAAAAAGAGAAAGAATTGACACAATGATTTATCCTGATTCACCCAATGTAGGCTACGTCCAGCTTGTCTATACTATATTCACCTCACTGTCACTCATTACAAGTCACTCGGTTTACAAGGAAAATATAATTAGGATTAGAGTTATAACTGTTGGGAAACTCGGTTCCCTCAGATCGGCTCAGGGGCCTTTGTGCGGAAGTCAATCAACAAGATCCTGATCTCGGATCTCGACAATACCTCGGCCTGAACTTCACCAGGTCAGGCAGCGCAGCGGAAAAATCAAAACGAAAAACAGGAGAGAGAAAGAAGAAGAACACAACCAGATTTAACGTGGGAAAACCTTCTCCAATGAAGAAGTAAAAACCCACGGGACCTAGTCCAGATCAGAAATCCACTATGAAAATAATGGTTACAAATAATCAAATACACCAATGTGGTGGTTAACTCAACCTCTCCAACAATGGTGATAATCAAACTACCCTAGAGATGTTTCATTCAAACTCTCTCTAGAGATCTCTCAAATGCAAAACATAAAGCTTTACTCAAACAATCAAACAATTTTTCTCTCAAATTTGTTCTCTCAAATCTGACCTCTCTTGTCTAACCTAGCCTCCACCCTCAACTAATGAGTATATATAGAGGAGGTGGAAATTAGGGTTAGGGTTTTTAGGAAACCCCTCAAATGGGCTTGGGCTTAGCATTGAAGGAGGAAGCCCAACAAATCTCCCCCTCCGACTTCAATGCGTCGGCTTCAGCATCAACCCGGCTCCTTCACAGCAGTCTTCAAATTTTTTTGCTGGAACCGGCTTTGTCATCATGTCGGACCAATTTTGGTCAGTGTGCACCTTGACGAGTTCGAGCTCTCCACCTTCCACCACATCCCGGATCCAGTGATACCTCACATCAATATGCTTTGGGCGGGAGTGATAGGTTGAATTCTTCGCAAGATGGATTGCGCTTTGATTGTCACAACCCAGCTCGTACTTGCCTTGATCATGGCCGAGTTCCATGAGGAACTTCTTCATCCACAACATCTCTTTGCTTGCCTCAGTAGCGGCAATGTACTCAGCCTCAGTTGTCGATAGTGCAACACATTTCTGAAGTCTTGATTGCCAAGAGACAGCTCCTCCGGCAAATCTCATCATGTATCCCGTCGTCGACTTCCTCGAGTCGAAATCTCCCCCTAAATCAGAATCCGAGTAGCCTTGCAACTCGGCTTTGCCTTCTCCAAATCGGAGACATAAGTCGGTCGTACCTCGGAGGTACTTGAAGATCCACTTCACTGCTTCCCAGTGCTCTTTGTCGGGGTTTGACAAATACCGGCTTACCATTCCAACAGCATACGCCAAGTCGGGTCTAGTGCAAACCATTGCATACATCAAGCTTCCGACGGCGGATTGGTAAGGGACCTTCATCATCTCATCTTTGTCTTCATCAGATCTCGGACATTGCTTTTGGTTCAGCTTTATGTGTCCGGCTAGGGGGGTGCTCACTGTTTTGGCTTTGTCCATGCTGAATCTCTTCAGAATCTTCTCAATGTACTTCTCTTGACTCAGCCACAGTAGCTTCTTCTGTCTATCTCGGATGATCTTGATTCCGAGAATCTGCTTTGCAGGGTCGAGGTCCTTCATTGCGAAGGACGAGCTCAACGCCTTCTTCAGGGCGGCTATCCTCGATTTATCTTTCCCTACAATAAGCATGTCGTCAACATATAACAACAAAATCAGAAAATCTCCGGCCTCATACCTCTTCACAAATACGCAGTGGTCGGCTTCAGTCTTCTCAAACTTATAATCTGTCATGAATGACTCAAATTTCTTGTACCACTGCCGAGGTGCTTGCTTCAAGCCATAGAGGCTCTTCTTCAAACGACATACCAAGTCTTCTTGGTCTGGAGCTTGGAATCCTTCAGGTTGCTCCATATATATTTCTTCTTCTAAATCACCGTGAAGAAATACCGTCTTCACGTCCATTTGTTCTACCTCGAGGTCCATTGAAGCCGCCATGGCTAACACGGTTCGGACCGAGGTCATTTTCACCACAGGAGAAAAAATCTCCTCAAAATCAACTCCTTTCTTCTGATTGCAGCCTTTCACTACAATTCGGGCTTTGTTCGGCTTTTGCCCGTTCTCTTCATTCTTAATCTTGTAGACCCATTTGTTTTTCAGAGCTCGTCTCCCTTTAGGAAACTCGGTCAGCTCATAAGTCTGATTCTCGTGCAGAGACTTCATCTCGTCTTGCAATGCCTTTTCCCATTCTTCTTTCTCTGAGCTCGTTACAGCCTCATCATAACTTTGAGGCTCACCGTCTTCAGCAACAACGGTGTATTCATCAGATGGGTATCTTGTAGAGGGTCTTCTTTCTCGAGTTGGATATCTCGGCTGTTC
Source organism: Gastrolobium bilobum (assembly GCF_033153095.1). NCBI lineage: Eukaryota > Viridiplantae > Streptophyta > Magnoliopsida > Fabales > Fabaceae > Gastrolobium > Gastrolobium bilobum. Next base: position 68,128 of record NW_026896859.1, on the reverse strand, counting down.
TTCAGCTTGAGAACCCGGTTCATCATTTTCATCCCGGATCTCATCATCAACTCGAACCTCAATGTCCTGGTCATCTTCAGCTTGTTGCTGATCATTATTTTCTTCATTTTCTTGATTTTCTCCCCCTGCTTCAGCTCGGACAGGAGGGATGGGTTCTTCATGTCTGACAGTAACCCGGACTTTGGGCTTCGAGATGTCATGAATGTTCTCATGCTCATGAAAGATCACATCTCGGCTTCTCACTATCTTCTTATTGATTGGATCCCAAAGTCGGAACCCGAACTCACATCTCGGCGAACCAAGATAAATGCATTCTTTAGTCTTTGCATCAAGTTTGGCCCTTTCATCTTTAGGGATATGCACGAAAGCTCGGCATCCAAACACTTTCAGTTGATTATAGGCCGCTTTCCGACCTGTCCAGACTTCTTCTGGAATTTCTCCTTCAAGTGGCCGTGATGGTGAGAGGTTGATTAAATCAACAGCAGTTTTGACGGCTTCTCCCCAGAATGATTTTGGCAATCCGGCATTGGATATCATGCTTCGTACCTTCTCTTCAATTGTTCTGTTCATCCTCTCAGCAAGTCCATTCAACTGAGGTGTCTTGGGGGGCATCTTCTCAAGTCGAATCCCAGCCGCTCTGCAATATGCATCAAATGGGCCGCAATACTCACCATCATTATCAGATTGGACCACCTTCAATTTCTTGCCAGTCTCCCTTTCAACCATAGCATGGAATTATTTAAAGGATTGGAGTACCTGGTCTTTAGACTTCAACAAATATACCCACACTTTGCGGGAATGGTCATCAATAAATGAAACAAAGTACTGAGCTCCTCCAAGGGATCTTTCCGACATGGAGCAGACATCAGTATGGACGAGGTCAAGAATATTCCTTCGTCTTCTTGGTTGATCCGGTCTCACAAAAGAAACCCGGTGCTGCTTTCCAGCTAGGCAGTGCGTGCAACTCTCCAACGCTTGGCCTTTCAACCCGGTCAGTAATCCTTTCTTGTTCAGGATCTGTAGCCCTTTCTCGCTCATGTGGCCGAGGCGCTTGTGCCATAGCTCCAAGCTAGGTTCATCTCGAACAGAATTGGCTTCTCCGCCATTGATCTTTCCTTGCATCACGTACAAGGAGCCTTCTTTCTTACCTCGGGCCACGACCAAGTTTCCCTTGGCCAGCTTCCATCTAACACTACCAAAGTAGTTCACTAACCCAGCATCGTCAAGCTTGCCTACCGAGATTAGATTCAAACGCATGTCAGGAACATGCCTTACATCTTTCAACACAAGTCGGCATTCGACATCTGTGGTCAGAGTTACATCACCGACACCAACAATCTTGCTGGTCACCTGATTTCCCATCTTCACGACTCCAAAATCACCACCTCGATAAGAGGAGAAAAAACCTTTGTGTGGAGTAACGTGGAAGGAGGCACCGAAGTCAACAATCCAGGTGCAGTCATCATATGCAACATTCAAATAATTATCCTCACCAAGGAGGAATATCTCGGCATCCGGGTTGGCAGCCACCGCAGTGGTGCTCTTGTCTTCCCTCTTCTTGGGAATAATCTGATCCGGCTTCACAGAGCCGTTCTTCTCGTCATTTTGCAGGGTCCAGCAGTCTGGCTTCTTATGGCCTGTCTTTCCACAGTAAAAGCACTTCAACTCATATTTCGGCTTTGACCGACCTCTGGACTTGTCTCGTCTGTCACGACCTCTACCTCGGCTTTTGCTTCTACCGCGGGAGTCAGATTTCCCTTTGTTCTCAGCAACGTTGGCCTCAGACGTACTCGAAGTACCTCGTTCTCTTCTCCTGGATTCTTTGCCCAGGAGGCTGTCTGTCACGACATCCATCTTCAATTTTCCATCTGGAGTCGAGTTATTCAGGGTCACCACCAGAGTATCCCAGCTTTCTGGCAGCGAGCTCAATAGCAACAATGCCTGCAGTTCTTCATCAATTTTCATATCAGCCTTTGACAGCTGATTCACAATACCTTTGTAGGTGTTCAGATGTTCAATCATGCTCATACCGTCCTTGTATTCAAGCTTAACAAGTCGGCGAACCAGGTGTGCTTTGTTCTTGGGAGTCTTCTTCTGAATCATGGACTCTAATTTCGTCCACAACTCATACGCGTTCGTGAATTCAGACACGTGTTCAAAGAGGCTTTTATCAATATATTTCCTGATCGTGGCTACCGCCTTCCGACTCAGGATCTCCCACTCCTTATCTGTCTTGCCTGCTGGTCTCTCATCAAGGATAATGGGCTCATGCAAATCTTTGCAGTAGAGATGATCTTCCATCATCGGTCTCCAATAAGTGAAGTTGTCTGCGGTCAACTTGAACATATCTCCATCATGAGTTATGCCGCTGGTCTCCATCTCTTTTCCCTCAGAACCCGTCGAACTCGGGCTCTGATACCACTGTTGGGAAACTCGGTTCCCTCAGATCGGCTCAGGGGCCTTTGTGCGGAAGTCAATCAACAAGATCCTGATCTCGGATCTCGACAATACCTCGGCCTGAACTTCACCAGGTCAGGCAGCGCAACGGAAAAATCAAAACGAAAAACAGGAGAGAGAGAGAAGAAGAACACAACCAGATTTAACGTGGGAAAACCTTCTCCAATGAAGAAGTAAAAACCCACGGGACCTAGTCCAGATCAGAAATCCACTATGAAAATAATGGTTACAAATAATCAAATACACCAATGTGGTGGTTAACTCAACCTTTCCAACAATGGTGATAATCAAACTACCCTAGAGATGTTTCATTCAAACTCTCTCTAGAGATCTCTCAAATGCAAAGCATAAAGCTTTACTCAAACAATCAAACAATTTTTCTCTCAAATTTGTTCTCTCAAATCTGACCTCTCTTGTCTAACCTAGCCTCCACCCTCAACTAATGAGTATATATAGAGGAGGTGGAAATTAGGGTTAGGGTTTTTAGGAAACCCCTCAAATGGGCTTGGGCTTAGCATTGAAGGAGGAAGCCCAACAACAACTCGGCAAGTGCACCTGTCGTAAAAGTAATAAAGTGTATTGAGTACGAGATCGTTCCCACGAGAATTGGTTTTCAAGCACTAGTTTGCTAACAACGATTTAGTTGGACAATCAAATTTGAGGTGAAAAGAATTGAAATTAAAAACAATCAATAACATGCAATTTCATAATTAAAAGCAATTAAAAAGATTATTGATTTAAAGATTAAAAAACAAGTGTAGTTAGGGTTTCGACTTCTCCCAATCTCCTCTTTATGCTATGAATTAAACTGTCAAGAATCTGTTCTTAAAATATTGCCAATCAATTCTTTCTAAGTTAATTAGGGCTCAATTCCTTGTTACCCTAAATCTATGTGATCTTAGAAGTACCCTAGTTCCCCGATTATTCCTCAAGAAAACATGCATTAAGATCAAGAATTCACGATTGCACAATTACCCTATGTCTATCCCTACATCACAAGGATTGTGATAAATTTACCAAATCAGGGTTCATGAACCAACATCCTATTGTCATACAATTCCCCTAAATCAATCTATAAGGAGCAAACTCATAGAAAGCGTTAAAGACAGATAAATTTATTCAAGTAAAAAAAGAAAAGAATTCAGAGACAATTTAATTCAAAACATAAGATTCAATTGGGTTTCATCTACCCCTAACTACATAAAAGTCTAGCCTAGCATACTGAATTCAAAAGCAATAGAAAATAGAATAATTCCCCAAGACTCCATTGATGTGATGTCGTCTTGACTCCTCAGTGTTCCCACGTTCCGCAACAAGATTCCTCCTTGTGCTTCTTCAAACACATCTCCGTTGTTGAATGCATTCAATTGGTCCAAAAGCTCTCTATTCATAGAGGAGAATATATCTTTTTAATTTCTCTTCTAATCTCCATGAAATCTTGTTCACATCTTGATTAAGATACAATATTTTCCATGGGCCTGAATTTGATAGCATCAACATGTTTTAGCTCGCTAAAATGCTCTCTTTGCATATTTCTAACTACCTCAGGGCGTTTTAACGCTCAGGAGAGCGCTAAAACACCCTCTTTGAGAGGAAATTAAAACGCGCTCCTCTAGTGGAATTTTGTTCTTTTTCTTCATTGGAGCATTTTAACGCACTGTTGGGCGCTAAAACGCTATTCCTCAGCCATTGATTTGCTTTGAATCTTGCTTTTTTTGGTATTGCAGCATCTCTTTTTATTCCTTTGCTCCTCAAAGCACCATTTTATGTCAAAAACACCTTTGAAATAAGCAAGATTACCACATGTTAGGTAAAATCCAATCTTCATGAGTTTATATGATAAAACCCTAATTTCCATGCAATTCACTATATAATCCTTGTATATTTTAGCCTAAAAACATTGTAAACCAAGGGTTTATAAAAAATTCCCAGATTTGAATATTGCTGTCCTCAGCAATCAATCAGAATAGACTACCAGAAATCAGAGCAGGAATCTTCAATTGAATGAATTTTCAACAGGAAATAATCAAGTAGCAATAATATCAAAAAGTATTTAGACTTGGTCTTGAGATAAAATGATACATCAATTCAAGCAAGATTCACAATTCATCAATCATATAATTGTAATAAGACTTCATCAAATAAAGAATAGGAACATTAAGTTAAAACACCCCTCACTAGGATTTTCAATTCACTCGAACTCAACTGTTTGAGGGATTGGGTTTCACTTATTCTTCACTGAATCAATACTACCATAGGATTTCTCATATTCTCACTCTCTACAGTCTTAATGACATATAAAGCAGATCAAGAGGTCTTCACTAAGGGTGTATGTAACAGGGAAGTTGTAACAGAAATGAGAGAGAAAGGAGAAAGAGAGAAGGGAGAGAGAGTTTGCTGAATTTTTCATATCCTTTTCTGAAGCCGCAAAGGCTATTTGTAATACAATGGATGTTGAAACCTCACATGAATAACAGTGGATAATTAGAATTGCATAATAAACTGAATTAAACTAATGGGCTCATGTCACAGCTCAGCCCAAAACAAAGTCTTTCAAATATGCTGGACACTTAGTTGCTCTTCCTCGATTGGGCTTCTTTATATTAGGGTCTTCACCAGCCCTAGAGCCCGTTACATCACCCCACCCATCCAAATTAGACTTGTCCTCAAGTCTAGGATACGTGTCAGCAGCTGGGGTAGGTAAAATGGGTGAAGCTTCCAGAGGATCCAAAGACTTGTGGTCTTCCACAGACGTTGAAGGGAAACAGCTGTTGCGCACAATCAACGGTGTTGAAGGAGCAGTCAACGTGGGCTGATTAATAGCCGTTGGTTGGGAATGCAAAATGGGTGCCAGCTGGGAACCAGTTGCGTGCAAGTGTGGTTGAGATTGCACCGACACCTGAGGATGCATCTCAGCCGTTGCAGTAGGGAACGAATCAAGGGGTAGATACTGGCCACTTGAGTGAAAGTCCCCAGACATAAGTGAGTTTTCGAGGAGAGTGGTTTGCTTTCCATTAACCCCATTCAAAGCGACGGTCTTCCCTATTACTCGTCCCAGTTCTTCTTCTTTAGTCCCTTCTTTCTCTGTGTCATGGGGCTGGTGAGTCGTTCGGTCGTTCCCCTTAGCTGCAGACGCTGTGGATCCCTGGCTGACTGGTTGCTCTTCCTCGTTTCGGGTCTGAGTCCCTGGCATGGTCAAGTCAGTCTCATCCTCCCACGTGGAATCTTTTGGAGGCAGATCTTTCCACTGCACCAGCACTTGAGGTACCAAAACTCCCTTTCGCCAGATGTGTCTGGATCCGACGATGGCTAGAGGATGGTGTTGCAGAGGGTTATCGGAAACAGATGTGGGAAAGGAGTGAACCTTATATGTTCGTCCAGATCAGAAAGGTCGCAGTAGGGAGACGTGGAAAACGGGGTGGATCCGTGCGGTGGCTGAGAGTTGAAGACGATAAGGCACGGACCCGACACTTTCATCCACTGCAAAGGGACCGTAATACCGTAGCGCCAACTTTTGCGAAGATCGGGGGTTAACCGACAGCTGTCGGTACGGTTGCAAACGGACAAGGACTAAGTCCCCTGAGGTAAAGTTCCAGTCTTTTCTCTTTTTATCAGCTTGAGCTTTCATCACTTGTTGAGCTCTGAACAAATTTTCTTTTAATGTGTGCATGAGGGACATGCGTTCAGTGAGAGTAGCGGCAACAACTTCGTTGGTGGAAGCACCAAGACAGTAGGCCAAAAGGTTCGGTGGGCTACGACCAAACATGGCTTGATACAGGGTCACTCCAGTGGAAGAGTGGAAGGAAATGTTGTAGTGATACTCTGCTAAGCTGAGGAACTTCGACCACGACGCAGGATGATGATGGGAAAATGCCCTCAGGTAATTTTCTAAACAACGATTCACCCTTTCCGTCTGGCCGTCAGTTTGAGGATGATAGCTGGAACTAAAATTTAATTTAGTACCTTGCAATCTGAACAGGGAACGCCAGAAGTCACTGAGAAAGATCGGATCACGATCCGTCACGATGGATTCGGGTAACCCATGGAGCTTGCCCATAAAATCCCAGAAAAGTTGAGCAATCTTGGAAGCTGAATAGTGTGTGGGTAGAGGAACGAAATGAGCTGCTTTTGAAAATCGGTCCACAACAACCAAGATGGCCGTATATCCTCCGGACAAAGGTAAGTGAGTTATAAAGTCCATATTGAGATGTGCCCACAATGTATCTGGTATCTGTAATGGTTGTAAAAGGCCAAAAGGGGGGTGATTTGGGGGTTTAAGCTTTTGACAAGTTTCACAGGTCTGTATGTATTCTTTGATGTCTTTTTGGATCCCCTTCCAAGTGAAGTTTCTGTTTATTCTGTGCAGAGTAGCTTGGATGCCAGAGTGACCCCCCTGAACAGAAGTGTGGTATTCATGAAGAATGGTTGCAATCAGTGACGATTTGGCTGGCAGATAAATGCGGTCACGGTGGAAGAACAATATGTTGCGGGTTTTCCAGTCAGCTATTGAACTAGGATTGTCTTGAATTTGTTGTAACAGAGCTGTAAAGTAGGGATCAGATTTGTACTCGGACTGTAAAATGTTGTGTGGTTAAGAACTGGGCCAGAAATGACCATGCAGTGGGGTTGGGAATTTGTTGCACCCCCTGTAGATGAACGGGACAGGCTGTCGGCCACCGTGTTGGTCTTACTGGCCTTATACGTGATCGTATAGTTAAATCCCAACAATTTGGATAAGAATTGTTGCTGCTCAGGAGTCTGAATGACTTGACTCATCAAGTTATGAAGACTTTTGTGGTCTGTGCGTATGGTAAATGGGGAACCAAGGAGATACTGACGCCATTTACTAATGGCGGAAGTAATCGCAAACATTTCTCTAACATTTACCGACTGTCCCTGCATTGCAGGCGATAACTTGCGGCTGTAGAAGGCCAAAGGTTTCTCATTCTGTAACAAGACAACACTGATTCCCACCCCAGAAGCGTCTGTTTCAACTACAAATGGTTGGGAAAAATCGGGTAGGGCCAGTATGGGGGCTGTAATGAGATGATTTTTGAGTTCACGGAATGCTGTATCTGCTTCCGTAGACCAAACAAACCCATTTTTAGAGAGCAAATCAGTGATTGGACTAGCAATAGAGGCATATTGCTTAATGAATTTCCTGTAATACCCTGAAATACCCAAAAAGGCTCGCACTTGTGTGGTGTTGGATGGAATGGGCCAGTCCAGAATAGCCTTCAGTTTATCTGGATCAGGGGATACGCCACCACCTCTAATAATATGGCCTAGATAAGGAACCTCGAAACAACCAAATGAAAATTTCTCCTTTTTGGCATATAGGGAGTGCGCTCTTAAGGTAGTGAGAACAACCCGCAAATGATCTAGGTGTTGAGTTGGGGAAGAGCTATACACCAGTATATCATCGAAGAATATGACTACAAAACGCCGAAGGTAAGTAGAGAATATAGTGTTCATAGTGGCCTGGAAGGTGGAGGGTGCGTTAGATAGACCAAATGGCATTACCAAGAATTCGAAATGGCCATGGTGTGTGCGAAAGGCTGTCTTGTGAGAGTCCTCTGGGTGCATACGGATCTGATGATAGCCAGAGTGCAAATCTAATTTAGAAAAAATTGTTGCGCCATGTAACTCATCCAGCAATTCATCAATAGTTGGAATAGGAAATTTGTCTTGCACCGTGAGGGCATTGCGGGCCCTATAATCTACACAGAAGCGCCATGTGCCATCTTTCTTTTTAACCAATAAAACTGGTGAACTGAAAGCTGAGTGACTGTGTTGAATCACCCGAGTGTGCAACATTTCAATCACAAATCGCTCGATTTCACTCTTTTGGCAGTGTGGATAACGGTAGGGTCGAACTTGCACCGGTTTTGAATTAGGCAAAAGATGAATATGATGGTTATAATCTCTATCCGGAGGTAGAGAGGAAGGTTCCTGGAAGACATCATCGAATTCTTGGAGCATGTGATGCAACCCCGGAATGGTTTCTTCCGTGTCCACTGTGTCATTGTTAACGTTCAATTGGGAAGCAAAACACATTAAACAGGAAGATATGGAGTCATGGCTCATAAGTTTGTGCAATTGGGAAGAAGTGATGTGGTTGACGTTTGTGTCCAGATCCCCTTGAAGTAACACCTGTGAGTTATTGTGAGTAAAGGACATGGTTAGTGCAGCAAAATCCATTACAATTGGGCCCAATGTGGAAAGCCACTGTACCCCCAATACAATATCAGCCCCTTTTAAAGCAATGACATACACATTGATGCTAAATAAATGGGATTGAATGTCAACAGAAACTGACTTGCAAGAGGCAGAACATAACAAAGCATCCCCATTACCCACCTGAACTTTAAAAGGTAGAACAACCTGTAAAATTAAATGTAAATGGGAAGCCATACGAGCTGTGATAAAGTTATGAGTACTACCTCCATCCACTAACAATTGAACTGGTTGGCCATGAATTTTACCTTTCAACCTGAATGAGTTAGAGGAGTGATGGCCCAATAAAGCATTAAAGCTAATTTCATGAAAAACCTCTTGGGAAGGTGGTTCGGGTAACTCCACCACTGGCTCTACTTGTTCTGGGGATATATCAGGGGGCTCATCATCAGTCCCTTCTAAATACAGCAACGTAGCTCGTCCTTTACATCTATGCCCACGGACAAATGTCTCATCACAATTATAACACAAGTTTTTGTCACGGCGGGCTTGCATTTCTGTAGGTGATAACCGTTTAATGGGAATGGGTGGTAACCCTGAAATGGGTTTATGGGTAAGAAGTGGAGGTACTGTATTAATAGGGGTGGCGACAACTGGTGATGTATTTGGAGTGGAACGTGAGAGCCACGATTTAGTAGCACGATTTTCGGTAAATTGATCCTCATAAACTTTTGCATAAGCAAATGCGGAAGACATATCAAGCGGTCTATGAACCAGGACCGCTCTGCGGATTTGAGGTTTCAGTCCCGCAATAAACAAGCTCTTTCTCATGAGAGGCGTGAGATCTATAGTACGACGAGCAATTAGTTCAAATGCTGTCTGAAACTCAACAACAGATCCAGATTGTTGTAGTTTAGCCAAAGAGCCCAACGGATCCTCGAATTTCGTAGGACCAAAGCGTTGGTTAATAGATCTAACAAAAGTGTGCCAATCTGGAAAATGGCCATGTGTAAACAGTGCCTCAAACTAGCAAGATGCAGGCATGTCCAAGTTAAAAGAAACGATATCCAAACGATCTTGATCTGGAATTTGATAGTAATGAAAGTACCTGTCCACTGCAAAAAGCCAAGGACCTGGGTCTCCTGAGCCGAATCTGGGGAAATCTATTTTCATAGATCTAATCGGCTGTGGGGAACGAGAGGGTGAGGCACCCAGTAATCCCACTGGTGGGTTGGTGGTCATGGTTGTCATTTGCTGTTGCATATTTTGAAGCAGAGTGAACACTTCTTGGAACTGCCTGGTAAATTCATCCAGCCGTTGAGTCTGGGAAAGCTCAAACGCGTGCTGCCTGTTGTCAAGGACGCGTTCCAGATTAGAAAATTGTAGGTCATGGGCTTGAACTTGGGTAGTAAGATCCTTGAGTCTGGTATTTTCTGCCATAGCACCTCAATGGAAGCACCAATGTAACAGGGAAGTTGTAACAGAAATGAGAGAGAAAGGAGAAAGAGAGAAGGGAGAGAGAGTTTGCTGAATTTTTCATATCCTTTTCTGAAGCCGCAAAGGCTATTTGTAATACAATGGATGTTGAAACCTCACATGAATAACAGTGGATAATCAGAATTGCATAATAAACTGAATTAAACTAATGGGCTCATGTCACAGCTCAGCCCAAAACAAAGTCTTTCAAATATGCTGGACACTTAGTTGCTCTTCCTCGATTGGGCTTCTTTATATTAGGGTCTTCACCAGCCCTAGAGCCCGTTACAGTGTAACTTGGCCTGGCTAAAATGAAGGAATTTTTTTTTGGGAAAGTGGCTCTAAGATTAAAGATCAGATTTGAAGAGGAATAAATAAAATTATTTAACAAAATAGCAACAAATTCTTCTTCTTCTTCCACTCTAATTCCTTTACACTTTTCACTATTTCCTTTTTCTTTTTTCAAGGCATTTTTCTTTTTCTTTAAAAGATTTCTCTTTCTTTTTCAAATTTTCTTTCACATTTGATTTTCTTTTACCTTCTCAAGTATTCTCACTCCTTTCTTTTTTTCTTTTTCTTTCTAACCAACTCATTTTCCTTGGCTTTTTCCCTTTTTCACCTATATTTTCCCATGTAACAACATTTAAAATATAACAATTAATATCCATTCCTCAATCCAAATTTGAAATTCAATCTAAATTAAGGCAATGATGTGTATGGGAAGTGGCTATTCACATATAAGTTTTTAAAGAATAACTAGGCCTAGGCTCAAAGGGGCTCAAACAAAGGTATAACATACATAAGGGTTGGCTATTTGGCAATCTAGTTAACAGAAAGAACATGCCTCTATCATCTCAACAGTATAAATCATGGACCATCTCCAGCAAGAAACAAAGCAAGTTCTAGAGTATCTCATACAATGAAGTGCACACTAAATAAATTTTTTTTGTATAAGCTCAAAGCCTCACGGTTATGGGTGCACAGTTAACTTCCTAATCTTCATCCAAATCAGTCTCATTACTTTTCTAAAGATCAGATGTGTAACAGCCCGTTAAGTACCGGTATTGTTAACATTAATAATGATATTAAGCGCAGTTACAATCACAACAATTCATTTATAAAAATACGAAAAAACTTTTTCCGATTATTACGCGAGCATTTAAAACAATAAAACGCGTAATAATTAAAAGCTGTGACTATAACTGTTAACTCTTACGGAATATTTATTTTATCTATTTTTACATAACAATATACTTATTGTAAGTTACTAAGGGGTTCCCATAAACCCACTTAGCCAATTACCAAACTTTACGTTTTTACCTATTCGAACATGGTTCACTCCTAAATTTTCTACGAACACACCGCTCACAACCAGACCTTCTTCTCAGATTATATCTTTGTCTTACTTAATTCACTTTTCATCAAGCTATCACACGCTCAATTCGGAGCTCATTTGCTCCAGTTATCGCCGTTTGAAGTTGGATAAGCAAAATAGCCAACCAACCCCAAAACAGCTCTAAACCTCTCTCACTCCACGAATTACTGCACTCAATCCGCTCTTTCAAATGCTCTCAAATTTTTACACCATAAACTAGACACCTCAATCTTCGATTTGATATATCATAACCTTAATTGGACTGAGAAACGAAGCGGAAATTAATTTTCCAAAACTGGACCAGAACTGCCACAGATGCAGTGGGCACATGAGCAGTCTGCGTTCCTCCAATTTTTCCAGGTCGAAGAACAACCCAGATTTTCCCCAAATTTTGAAACAAGGTAGAGGACATCTCAAACTTCAAAATAGCATATGGCACGTCCCTATTAGACCTCTATAGAGGGAGATATGCTCTCCCGAAGTTCGCCTAAAATCTGCCAATTCTACAGAAAATTATCCAGAGTTTCCTTTGTTTTTCCAATAATCCCAAATTTGTACAAAATCATTTAAGCCTCAAAGGTACCTAATAATCACATGATAATAGAGTAATAATCCAATGGGTGGCACACACAAGGACCAACAACGCCTTGGGGCACTTACAACTCAATCCAGTGTATAGTTATTAAACATATAACTCATATTAATCACTCTTAAGTAGTTGCAATCACTAACACCTTTTTCATGCATATTTTCATCATACATATCATCATAACCTAAAATAGGCCTAAGGCCCTTCCATCATAAATAGACATGCATCAAATACGATTACAATATTGCTTTACAACTTACAACTCCAAATAAAACTTAATTACAATCTTCCAATATTGCAACAAAATAAATGACATGAACAAGACGCTAATGAAGCTCCTACTAAAATACAAATGATATGTTCATGCCCTAAGTCTAGCCTAGAACACATGGCCAACAAAATGCAAAAAGGCTAAAACTCCACTGAATCACTCTGCGGGCCTCTTGTCCGCTGCTCCCGCTCCACTGCTACCTCCTGAAATAAATGCCTCGAGACGGGGGTGAGATATACGAATATATCTCAGTAACCCAGAGGTTATGGAGAAAACTCCGCCCAATGGTTCACTTCGATGCATATGAATAGAATACAACAACCAATTTTTAAAACGGGATATAGCAAGGGTTTTAGAGAAAAGGGGATATAGAGATACAAACTACGACGATACGGGATGGTAACCCCAATTCCACGTACGCCCTGGGCATATATAAGCCTATGGGTATCATCCAAGGTGCGTTCAAAAAACCACAACCATGATGCCCCAACCATCCAAAATGCCAAAGACATTCCTAGTGTGCTCCTACCCGGATCACACACCACGACCCACGGTCAACTAGAACTCTCTCTCGCAGACCTATCCAGCGGAAGTCCGAAACTGCCCGAAGGCTAAGAAAACTGTCTACTGGCCAGAGACTCGGTACCTAAGTACCCATTGTAATAATGCATGCATGATCATGTGTTCTACACTACTCATATACGCTTCCTACCGTTGCCATCAACTGGCAAGGTGGAACAGAAAAGGGGAACAAGCCCCAGTACCAAGAGGTTACCTTAAATATTGTTTTCACAAGCTCCGCAGTAGCTTATCCCTCAAATTGGTACACAGCAGAATGCCTACACAGAGGACATTCTCCATCACTCATAGTTCAACCAATACATGCTAATTTACAATTAGACATGCATTGAACCAATTACTTACCTCAATCCACTTGGTCCAGGACCAAGGGCAACTCCCTGATTCAAAGTTTCGGGATTCAGGTCGACGTAATGCAACCTATACAATGACGTACAATCATCAGTACGCGTCAAATAACGTCAAAACGTCAAAAATCACAAAATCTCCCCATCCTCCCTTGATGGTTCGGCCAAATGAGTGTTAATTTGAGATTTATTTTTCTAAATTTTCTTTCCCATTTTATTACGCCTCATTAAGTTGTCAAGAGGCCAATTCAAGTGCCGTTTCGTCATTTTCGCGTCGAATTACATCAGAACGCGAAAACCGCAAAACCCCATTCCTCCTTGAAGGTTCGGCCATCTATGTGTTATTTGGGTATTTATTTTTCTAAATTTTCTTTCTCATTTTAGTACCCATCCTTGGGTTGCCATAAGGCCATTTCAACTGTCGTTTCGCCGTTTTACGACATTTACGCATCGTATTGCGAAATATTTCACTCTAGGTTCTTTATGCCAACTAAACCGCTTATTATTTTTCCATTGATTCTAACACTTGCCAACCACCAAACAACCCATCTAGTTATCATATAATCACACAACACATCATTCAAATTATTTTTCAACATCAATTCCTCCATTTTCACAACATAACCAATTTACACAATTTCTCACATTCAAGGTTTTCTATCAATTCTTACAACTCCAAACCTCAACCAATTACATTATATCATCATTCAATCATAGGATAACTCATTATTAACATCCCAACACATTTTCCAAAATTCCATGTCATGACCATCAAAAATCCTAAGTTAAAAATCATCAATTTTCACTTAAAATTCTCATTGCATTTCTAGCTTTAATACATCATTCTAAGGCATTATCATCTAATACACATTTTCCAATTGAGCTCCTTAACACAACACATCATCAAATCAAGCTTTAGGTTTTCAAAAATTCAATCACAATTAAACCATGTAAATGAGATGGAAACGTACTCACAACAAAGGCTAGAAGCTACCCCAAGATTCCTCCAAGCAATGGAAGATCAAAAGCTCCATGAACATCAAATTTTCTTCAAATTTTCGGATCTGATTTTTGCCAAATGCTCCACAAAGAGGCGATTTCAAGGCTTGGGAGTATCACCAATGGCTTTAGAATGGGTTTTCCAATAAATTTCAACATAAATTTCAAGGGTTTTTGTGGAGAAATGGATGATTTAGAAAAGGAAGAAAGCTTGGTGGGGTTTCAATGGGGGGAGGGGGCTGTTTCACGCATGAGAGGGGAAGGGAAGAGAGAGGGCGTGAGGGAAAAAGTGAACTTGACTCACTTAAGTGAAATTTTTTCCTTAGGTGGGTCCCACACGTGATTTAACTTTAATCAATCACCTAATTTCAACCACAAATTCATGACCTACGTATTTTTCTCGTCCATGTCATATTTTTGTTTCCTAAAAATACTGATAAAAATTTCACGCTTATCGGTACAATTATACCGCAATATTTTACACCGGAAAAATCACTATTCATCAATTTTTCTCAAATTTGCCTATCCACTCGATTTTTCGTTCTGAATCCATTTCCAGGGTTCTTTTCATCATCTGAGACATTCTACTCAATTTTCATCTTCCTAGGGTTGCGTGTTGGCTAATTACCGTTTTGCCCTTTCTTTGTATTTTGGCCTAATCCTTAGGATTTTCACTAATCCTTCACTTAAACACTCACTTATTATTTTAAATATTCAATTTAGAAATGTGAGGTGTTATAAGATGAATCATGAAAATTACTTAAAATTGATGCATATTATCAAAAAATTATTAAATGCATCATTATACACTTGATCAAATCATTGGTAAAATTCTCTGCCAAGCATCCATTTATTTGTACCGAGTAATGAAAAGTTAAGATTTTCACAAAACAATGGGTTGGTGGTTTTCAAAAGTCTAACTAAAAATTCAATTAAACCAAAATTAAACTCAAGCAAAGAAAAAAGGGATTTGAGATAGTTCCCTGTCTTAGCCGGATATTCTGTGTGTACTCGTGAAGTTCCTCCGGCTCAATCAATTGCGCTTAGATAGATCGCACGTTCCCCATTCCCAGATTTAAATGTTGCTGTCCCCAGCAACATATTTGAATCTAAAAATAAATTTTGGCGAGAAATAAGAACAACTAGTCGCTCTCTCTGAAACATCATAGATCAATCCAAATTAATCAGTCATCAGAGAAAAAATAAAATTCATGTCACAGGGTTAGCTCATCACCCTATCAAAATACTAGTCTCAAATCACAAAATAAAAGAAAAAAAATGTGAAATTGCGGATCCGATGGTGAACTAATGATCTACTCAGTCATCCATCTCCTCCCCCTCAGCATCTCATACTATAGCTGGAATCATCTCAGTATCATCTCCAGCCTCTTCCCGGTGTCCATCATCTGCATCCTCAGCGCGATCGTCCGTAGCCTGCGAAGTAGTGGCCTGAGCTGTAGTGGTACCCCTCTGAGCTGCATCAAAAGCATCTTCATCCTCGGATCCTTCATATGGCTCTGGCTGAAACAGAGGAGGTCCGTCGGGTCTGCCGAGACAAAGATATGCCATCTGTGCACTCATGTAAGTCTGGTAGTCCTGCTGCCTCTGCTGCATGTACCTGCTCCTACACCGAATAAACCCCACCTGAGTCTCTAGTGCATCCAGTCTACTCTCCACAGTCTGACCTGACTCTCTCTCAGCTGGAGCAGATGGTCCTGGTATGCGTCTCGGTCTGCCACGTGTTTCCTGTGGTAGTGGTACTGTGGCAGCCTCCCCCTCTTGTGCTGGAACTCCTACATATGTGGAAATATACTTTGCATCTATCTTGGGACGCAAAAGGACTTTGTCTCCGTTAGTGGGGATTTCTACCCGCGCCTCCTCACACAGACACTAGATCAGGGAGCTATGACCAATGGCAGCTATCTTCGATCTAGTATAGCCATATCATATATGCTATCTGCTAGGATTCGAGGCAAGTCCATTTGTAATCCCTTCATTGTCGTGTAAATCAGCACTCCTCTTTTTACGACCACCTTAGTTTGGTTGGTGGTAGGCATGATATTGCAGATAATGAAGTGGTACCATACCTTGGCCACGTCATTAAGCTGTTTCAACCATAACCTCTTTGGTTGGTTGTGATCTTTGGTTGGGTCCCATTGTTCTCCAGGAAGGGTGATACCTTGGAGAACATATTCAGCTACTCCAAATGGATCCTTCATTTCATATGTTATAGTGTTGTATTTCCTTTGGAACCTGCAAGTGGTTTCAGTGGTTGTGTCATGGTGAGCAGTCTGGAGAAGGTCTTGAATTGCAGCATAATTGTATCTGACTATCTTCCCTCTTACATAGCTAATGTATTCCCTGTTTATTCCCTACTCAACTGTGTAGGCATTGGCGTAGAACTCTCTGCATAGCTCCTCTGAGCTTTCCACTGGGAGCCTGCCAAATTTTCTCCATCCTCTAGAGACCAGCATGTTGTAGAAATCTGGGTGTTCCCCCTCTTTAGATAGAATTCCCTTTCTCTCACAAAGGGTTTCTTCTTAATCATCTCAGTGAACCTGTCAGAATAAACTGTGGACCTGAATCTGTGCTCATCAAAACCAGCTGCAGCTGCTGGTCTAGAATTGGATCCACCCCTGATTACCCTTTGTCTTTTGGTATTTTTGCTTCTTGAAGACATATCTACAAATCAGAAAGTGTTCCCAAGTCAATGCACATTGCAATTATTCCCAGATTAAGCTTTCTGCATCTATTATGGCATCCTATTTAGTTGTTCATCAACTATAATCTAACACTCTATAGTCAATTACTTCAACCTTAATAGGCTTGATTTACTATTTGATTATCATCTTAATGTGTGAATGACATACATGTTGTTTGACTTATCTTTTGATTGCTTTGTATAAGTCGATGACATGCTATCTTCAGTTATATATGTATCAAACACTTACTATTCAATTCATGCCATGCTTTCATTTTCACCATACCAAACATGCATTTCCTTATTAATTTTTACATGCACTTCTTATATAACATTCCATCAAACATTTGGTGTGCATGTTTCCTTAGGGATATCATGCAATTGCTACATAATCGTAGAAGACCCACTCCAAATCAGTTAATCAGATCAGTTCATAAGGAATATTTTAATTTAGTATCTTTTCTACCATTTACCACTTGCATTGAGTATTTCAACCGTCCCAATTTGAAACCCTAGGTTCTAAGAATTCTAAAGTTGGCATACCACTTGGACCCCTATGCTCATTTGAATCAATTCTTTAAACTCAGCAATGCAGAATTTATAAATGACTAGAGAGCACCTGGAATTCCTTGGATGATGTCGTGAAGGAATGCTTGAGGAAGGGAGAGATTTCAGAGAGATGAGAGTGAGAGTGAGGGGTGAGATATGAGAGAATGCAAAAAAGAGAGGGAGAAAAATGCTTTTTAAAAAATTAGGCGGCTTGTTGAAGCGCGTTTTAGGGTGCTTATAGCGTGTTAAAACGCGCTGAGGCAGTGGATTTTTAAGTTTTTTCATTCATGAGCGCGTTTTAGCGGGCAGAAGGGCGCTAAAACGCGCTCTTCGAACTCTCCCTTGAACTTTTCCTGAGCGTTTTAGCGCTCTGTTGAGCTTTAAAACGTTAGGAGGCAATGCAATTTTATTTTTTTAATGTGAGAGCGTTTTAGCGCTCAGGAGCGCGATAAAATACTCTATTTTCTATTTTCTCTGCCTTAGAGCGTTTTAAGGCTCTAGAGAGCGCTAAAATGCTTTATTTTTCACAAAAGCTCATAAAAATAGCATACCTTGCTGTTTGTACCATATTCTTCCTGTAGCTTCATTCAATGATAACCATTAGTCTCAACACATCTTTTCCAATCTTTTTGTATTTTTTTCTTTAATTGAATTCAAAAATAAATAAAATGAAATTTAAAATAAAACAGTAAATTATGGGTTTGCCTATCCATTAGTGTTTGTTTAACGTCACAAGCCTGACGTACCTATCTCATGTTACCTCTACAAGGGCAACGATGGTTGTTCCCCTGTCGGTTTCTCCTCCAAGATATAATTCAGTCGTTGGCTGTTGACTATGAAGCTTCTATCAGAATCCAGAGGACTAATTTCCACTACTCCATATGATTTCATGTCCTTCACAATGAACGGTCCCGACCATCTGGACTTCAATTTCCCTAGAAAGAGACACAGACGAGAGTTGAAAAGTAACACTTGTTGTCCTACCTTGAAGTCTCGAGGTAGGATCTTCTTATCGTGCCACTTTTTCGTCTTCTCCTTGAAAAGACTTGCACTTTCGTATGCAGAGAGTCTGAATTCATCCAGTTCATCCAGTTGAAGAAGTCTCTTTTCAGCTGTGGACTTGGAGTCAAAATTTAGGTACTTGATTGCCCACAGTGCTTTAAGTTCCAATTCTACTAGCAAGTGGCAAGCTTTTCCAAAAAGTAACTGGAATGGAGATATCCCAATTGGAGTTTTGAACGCAGTCCGGTATGCCCACAATGCATCATCAAGCTTTTTGGACCAATCTCTTATGGAACTTCCAACCGTCTTTTCCAGTATATGCTTTAATTCACGGTTGGAAATTTCTACTTGTCCACTTGTTTGTGGATGGTAAGGTATGGAAATCTTATGTTTCACTCTGCATCTAGCAAGCACATATTCCATTTGCCTGTTGTCGAAGTGAGTTCCTCCGTCACTTATAATTGCTCGTTGTACCCCGTACCTGACAAAGATATTCTTTTTGAGGAAAACAATGACTACCTGAGAATCATTAGTAGGAAGAACAAGAACCTCTATCCACTTGGATACATAATCCACTGCGACAAGGATGTATTTGTTGCCATAAGATGGGGGAAAAGGTCCCATGAAATCAATCCCCCACACAACAAAGATTTCTACCTCCAATATGTTGTTTAGAGGCATTTCATGTCTTCTTGATATATTCCCTATTCTTTGACATCTATCACATGTTTCCACAAACTTCCTTGCATCCTTGTAGAGTGTTGGCCAGTAGAAGTCACTCATTAATACCTTTGCGGCTGTTCTTTCTCCCGCAAAATATCCACCGTAGCTTGAATCATGAGAGTGCCACAAGATGTCTTTCATCTCTTCTTCCAGAATGCACCGTCTTATTACTCCATCGGAGCATCTGTAGAAAAGGAACATTTCATCCCACAAGTATTTCTTGACATCATGCAGAAACTTCTTTCTTTGTTGCCATGTAAAGTCTACTGGAATTTCTCCTGCTGCCTTAAAGTTCGCGAAATCTGCGAACCATGGAGGTGTTCTAGTATTCAGCACTTTCTCGGTTTGCAGATCCGAGATAACACTGATGGATAAGATTTTCTCATCGGAAAATTCTTCTCGAATCTTCAATTTAGGTCCATCTTGAAGATCTTTTTCTTGGATCCTGGAGAGGTTACTCTTTTGACATCTTTGTAAAACACATGACAGATTTTCTAAACAAGTGTCAAAAGAGGGGCCAAAAACAGAAAAATCATCCATGAAGATCTCAATATATTTTTCAATCATATTAGAAAAGATAGAAAGCATACACCTTTGAAAGGTCGCCGGAGTGTTGCATAGACCGAAGGGCATCCTCCGGTAGCTCCGTAAGGGCATGTGAATGTTGTCTTATCTCGATCTTCTGGAGTTACTGCTATTTGGTTGTAACTAGAGTATCCATCTAGGAAGCAGTAGAAGGTATGGCCAGTTAGTCTCTCCAACATCTGGTCCAAGAAAGGAATAGGAAAGTGGTCCTTCCGAGTAGCTACATTAAGTCTTTTATAATCAACACACTTCCTCCACCCGATGACTGTCCTTGTTGGAATCAGCTCATTATTTTCGTTTCTTACCACGGTGACTCCACCTTTCTTAGGTACAGTTTGTAATGGACTTATCCACGCACTATCAAATATAGGATAGATCATTCATGCATCTAACAGTTTTACTACCTCTTTTCTCACAACCTTTTTCATGGTTGGATTGAGTCTCCTTTGTGGCTGCCTAGCAGGTTTAATATCATCTTCCATATGAATTTTATGAGTACAAAAGGAAGGATTTATACCTTTTAAGTCGGAGAAAGACCATCCAATAGTAGCCTTGTGTTTCTTTAACACCTTGAGAAGCTTTTCTTCTTCCATGGTTGTCAAATCTACGTTGATGATGACAGGATAAGTGTTGTTGTCACCAAGGAAAACATATTTCAGATTTGGAGGTAACTCCTTAAGCTCCACCTTTGGTGCTCCAAGAGGGATGTCGTCTTTCTTTTTCTTTAATTCTTCAACCAATGGTTCTTCTTCTTTATCAACAAGTTCAGCTTCTTCATTGATTTGCTCTACTCAAGTGGGAAACTCTCCTATTTCATTGTGTCATCAACTACTTCTTGAATAATTTCCACCGTGAAACAGTCTCCTCCATTAGATGGATGCTTCATCGACTCAAAGACGTCAATGGTGACTGTCTCTTCATTCATCCTCAACATTAGCTTCCCTTGCTCCACATCGATCATTGCTCTTGTTGTAGCTAGGAAGGGCCTCCCAAGCAGTAGAGGAATTTCAGCATCTTCTTCCATGTTTAGGATTACAAAATCTGCAGGAAAAATAAATTTGTCAATTTTAACCAAAACATCCTCAATAACCCCGTCTGGTCGTCTGATCGATCTGTCAGCTAGTTGGAGAGAAACTGTAGTTGGTTTCAGCTCTCTGATCCCAAGAGCTTTATACATGGAGAATGGCATTAGATTTATACTCGCTCCCAGATCGCATAGTGCCTTTCCTACTTCAATATTCCCAATTGCTATAGAAATACTAAAGCTGCCTGGATCTTTCAACTTGGGAGAAAGTTTCTTCTGGATGATCGCATTGCATTCTTCAGTTAACGCTAATGTTTCGCACTCCTTCAACTTGCACTTTCTAGACAGAAAGTCTTTTATGAATTTTGCATAGTTCGGCATGCTTTCCAGAGCTTCTGCGAAGGGAATATGCACTTGCAACTTCTTGAAGATCTCTAGAAATTGTATATTGTTGTTTCTGGATCTCTTGTTTCAGCCTCTGAGGGTATGCAACTCGAGCACAGGGAGATGGATCCACAGGTTTTGCTTGCCTGTCTAGAGCTTTCTTTTTCTCCCATTTAAACAGCTTCTTTTCTGGACTGCTCTTTTCAGATTCTCTCGCATCTTTCTCTTTCTCCTCTTCAGCTGCAGGTTCTTCATCTTTCTTCTTCTCCACTGAAGGCTTTTCCACAGGTTGAATCACGATCCCACTTCTGGTAGTAATAGCCTTACATTATGCTTTTGGGTTAGTGAGAGTGTCACTTGGGAAGGTACCCTGGGTTCTTTCAGTGGACTGTCTTGATAGCTGGCCAATCTGAGTTTCTAGATTTCAGATATAAGCTTCTTGGTTCCGGAATGAAGCTCTTGTGTCATGCATAAAAGTCAAGGTGTCTTCCCTGAAGGCATTTGCATTTTGAATATAATCTGAAGTGATCTTGGACAGCTGTGCAAAAGATTTCTCCCATTCTGAGGTGTTACCTTGTGGTGGGGGCTGTTGTTGCACTTGTGGAGGATTCAACTGATGATTTGATTTGTAACTTAACCCTGGGTGTTGATTTTGATTTTTCCACCCTTGATTATAGTTATTTCCATATTGGTTCCTCCCCGAATTATTCTGGTTCTTTTGATCGTACCAGATTCCGTTGACTTCAGCATTCTCAGGCGCCTTCATAAAATTGTAGTCTTTAGTAGCATGAGCACTTGCACATATCTCACAAATAACTTGAAGATTATTAATTGAAGAGACTTAAGAACTAGAAAATTGCTTTGTGAGAGAATCTAGTTGTGCTTGTTGTCTCTTATTAATTTGTAATATTTGCTCGTTCTGTGCTAACAGTGCATCATAGCCGTCAAGCTTCATGGTTCATGCTCTCCTATGTGGTGTTGGAGCATTATCAAACTCCTGAGAGGCTAGAGATTCCAGCAATTGCAACACTTCCTCTGGAGTTTTTGTTTTCAATGATCCTCCTGATGCAGCATTCACCAAGGTTCTTGTATTGGGCGTCATTCCTTGGAAGAAAATCCGTCCTTTTTCCCAAGCTTCAAAGCCATGTTGGGGACACTTTCGGAGTAATCCTTTGGACATTTCCATGCCTCGTACAAGGATTCACTTTCTTTTTGTTCAAAAGAGGAGATGTCTGCCTCAAGCTTTTCCATCTTTGAAGAGGAAAAGAATCTGGCCAAGAACTTGGTAGCCAAGTCATCCCAGTTGGTGATGCTTCCTTGAGGCAGTGACTGCAGTCACCCTCTTGCTTCTTCCTTCAGTGAGCATGGAAACAGTCTGAGCAAGATAATGTCACATGAGACTCCATTCATCTTTAATGTGTCACAATAGAGCAGAAAATTCTCGAGATGAATGTAGGGGTCTTCCGTGCTTCCTCCAGCGAACTGATCTTTTTTGTATCAGTTGCAGCAGTGCTGGCTTGAGCTCAACATTGTTAGCATCCACGTTTGGTCTAACAATGCTTGCCACGTAATCTCCCAGGGTTCTTGGAGGATTCTAAAGTGCGTTGTTGTCCACCATAGTTTCTTCCTTTGGTTCCGTCGAGCTTGATGCTTCTTTTTCCTTTTTCTCTTTTGTGATTTTTCTGAGCCTTCTAGTTGTCCTCTCTATCTCAGGATCAAACTGCAAGAGTCGTGGTTTAACAGTACCTCGCATAAACTAGGGATAAGAGATTAAGCAAAAGCAGAAAACGCAGCATTATGCAGAAAAACGGAAAAATTATAATGCAGAAAATAGAAAATTTAAATAGAAAAAAATATGCAGAAAAGAAGAAAAAGTTAATGCATAATTTAAATTGTAGAAATTTAAAACGTCCAATCTAAACTGTTTTTAGTTACTTCTAATGTTGAAGGATCCAATCCCCAGCAACGGCGCCAAAAACTTGTTGCGACTCGGCAAGTGCACCGGCCGTAAAAGTAATAAAGTGTACTAATTTGAGATCGTTTCCACGAGGATTGGTTTTCAAGCACTAGTTCGCTAACAACGATTTAGTTGGACAATCGAATTTAAGATGAAAAGAATTGAAATTAAAAAAAATCAATAACATGCAATTTCAGAATTAAAAGCAATTAAAAAGATTATTGATTTAAAGATTAAAAAAACAAGCATAGTTAGGGTTTTGACTTCCCCTAATGTCCTCTTTATGCTATGAATTAAACTGTCAAGAATTTATTCTTAAAATATTGCCAATCAATTCTTTCTAAGTTAATTAGGGCTCAATTCCTTGTTACCCTAAATCTATGTGATCTTAGAAGACCCTAGTTCCCTGATTATTCCCCAAGAAAACATGCATTAAGATCAAAAATTCACGATTGCACAATTACCCTATGTATATCCCTAGATCACAAGGATTGTGATAAATTTACCAAATCAGGGTTCATGCACCAACATCCCTATTGTCCTACAATTCCCCTAAATCAATCTATAAGGAGCAAACTCATAGAAAGCGTTAAAGGCGGATAAATTTATTCAAGTATAAAAAGAAAAGAATTCAGAGATAATTTAATTTAAAACATAAGATTCAATTGAGTTCTATTTACCCTAACTAGATAAAAGTCTAGCCTAGCATACTGAATTCAAAAGTAATAGAAAAGAAAATAATTTCCCAAGACTCCGTTGATGTGATGTCGTCTTGACTCCTCAGAGTTCTCACATTCCACAACAAGATTCCTCCTTGTGCTTCTTCAAACGCCTCTCTGTTGTTGAATGCATTCAATTGGTCCAAAGGCCCTCTATTTATAGAGGAGAATATATCTTTTTAATTTCTCTTTTAATCTCTATGAAATCTTGTTCACATCTTGATTAAGATACAATATCTACCATGGGCCTGAATTTGATCACATCAGCACGTTTTAGCGCCCATTAGCACGCTAAAACGCTCTCTTTGCATATTTCTGTCTGCCTTAGGGCATTTTAACGCTCAGGAGAGCGCTAAAACGCCCTCTTCGTGAGGAAATTGTGGCTGTCAGCGCGTTTTAGCGCTCTATAGCACGCTAAAATGCGCTCCTCCAGTGGAATTTTTCTCTTTTTCTTCATTGGAGCATTTTAACGCGCTGTTGGGCGCTAAAACGCTATTCCTCAGCCATTGATTTGCACTGAATCTTGCTTTTTTTGGTATTGCAGCGTCTCTTTTCATTCCTTTGCTCCTCAAAGCGCCATTTTATGTCAAAAACACCTTTGAAATAAGCAAGATTACCACATGTTAGGCAAAATCCAATCTCCATGATTTTATATGATAAAACCCTAATTTTCATGCAATTCACTATGTAATCGTTGTATATTTTAGCCTAAAAACATGGTAAACCAATGGTTTATCAATTAGAAAACCTTAACAACAGCTATTCATGGAACCAAATCCAAACTACTAAGAAAAAGAAAAATTACAATAAATTAGAGGCCCGAAACAATACTTAGCCTCTACAGGCCTGGGGCGCTGTCTTCTGAACCCCCGCCTGCTCATTTGAGAGCGAGATTTCAGTTGCCTTTCTGTTGACCCCGACAATAAGGACCCTCATCAGCATGCGAAATATGAGCCATACCCAACATAATCCCGGGACCCGTCTCGAATTAGACTAATCGTGAAGCGATGAACTGATTGGAATATCTCTAAAAAGATAAAATAAAATAAGTACATTTTGTTATATATTATAAGATCTCCCTCGTATAGGAGTTCTGCCCGGATTATTGGGTCTAGTGACCTCCCCATAATATTGGGTCCTAAAACTGGTCCAGAACAATTATATTGTGTTATATAAGCTAGAATCCATGGATTGAAAGTATTTTGTTGTAACTTTGATTAATTAAAAGGATAATTTTTTGAGAGAAAAAAAAAGTGATACATCATATATGACACAAATAAAAAATCGTGCACAATTAGTGCCAATAGTCCAAACAATAGGTTTCCAAGTTTTGAGTTGACATATATTTAATAAATTTATAAACATAAAAAGAAAGTCATACAAAAATTCATTAAAGGTCTAAGAATCCATTTCAACAAGTGGTTTATTTGGCTGTGACTCAAGGTGGCTGAGGAGCATTCGTAATGGGTTAGAGTAAGTCTAACAATTGTTAGGCCTCCACCACTAACAAACTGGATGCCTATAAGCTTGAATTTGCTAGCAGCTTGTTATACTTCTATATCCTGATACAGGTTAGGCTGTTCTCAAACTCTAACATATTTATTTATTATTTATAATTTATAAGAAATTCCTAAACATATATTAAATCCGGAACAATGTTATCATAATAACTGGCAAGAGTTCAAGGAATCCGTAATAACACGTGGTTTGATAGCACTTAAGGTGGCCTAAAAGCATTCATAACGGGCTTGTCTAATAAGTTAGGTATCCATCAATAGCAAACTGAATCGATATTAGCTTCAATTTCTCATTGTTTGGTTACATGGAAATATGAAATGATTTGAGAAATGAAAATGAAAATAGGAATTGAAATGAGAATTAAAGAAATAGAATATTTTTTAATTTCTCTCTTTTATTTGGTATGAATTAAAGATAAATTATTGTTCTCTCTTTTAAATCAAAATGCACATTATTAGACATTTGCATTAATATATTTGGTACAAATAATTGTCACATAATTTGAGCATGACAATTTGATGGAAAATTAAAGAAAAAAGAACAAAAAAAATACACCCATAAGAAAGTTTAGGATCGCGCTGCACTTTTTTGAAACAGACAAAATAACATTGCTTTGTGAAACACAATTTGTAAAGTCCCCAAATTAAAAATAAAGAAAAATATATTTTTAGGAATGCAATAATACACAAGAGAGGGTCAAGTTAAATGCACAAGCAAGCAACAAAAGTCAGAGTAATGATTTTTTTTTTTGCTCTTAGCTCCAATTTAAAATGATAAAAGTGTCCAACCCACATCATATTGTTCAGAATTACAACAATGATCCTAGACTTAGTGAAAAAAATTATCTCCATCAATTGGAGGGTACATGGTAGTATTTCCCTTTACAAATGCATCTGTAAATTATAGGGCAAGACTCTGCAACGGAGCACTTGCTGAAACCCACCATCACCCTCTTGCAGGGAGAACATGGTCCACATGCATGGGAACAATCTGGTATGGTGGAGCCAGTTGGGTAGAGTTCCATTCCCATGTTGTCTTCCTTTGTTGATACTTCCTTAAAAATCACAAGTAGGTACACAACTATTAATTATTCACTTCATTGATCCACAGACAAATAGGTTTGAGGGATTATTTTGTCCTTATTTTAAAATGAAATTACTATTTTGCCCCTCTCTTAAAATATATATTATTTTTTTAATTATATATTTATCCTTATTTGATCAATGTTTTACCAACACATAATCGAATAAACGAACATATTGGTCAAATAATGTCAGTCAAACAGGAACAGGAATGGGGCAAAATAGTAAATTGATTTTACAAGAGGGCAAAATGATCAATCAATCACAAATGTGTTACCATGCAATAATGAAAAAAACTATCAAACCTTTTTATCTCTAATTTCTGCTTTCTCTTCTTGCAAGCTGATCAACTTAACTGAAAAACCGGGGAAGAAAAAAACACTTAAAAAAATACTCAGCAACAAAACCCTTTTAACCAACGACATCAGAGTATGTATGTTCAAGAGATAATAATATTGGATATTCCAAGTTGAAATTTCTATTTCAAACCTCATTTGGAGTGTGCTAGTGAAATTAACAGAAGGAGGATGCAATACCATTAATCTTGCTTGAAAAATTGTTCTGATTTTAGTATCTTATGATTTAGAATACGAAAACTAATGTACAATAGTGGTTATATGAAATTGACTTGAATACATTTAAACTTAATGTTAAGACACGTATATATATGCATGGAGTTATTATGTACAGTTAAACAACATTATAGTACATATCACTTACCATGATTAGGGGTCATCCTTAGGCTCCAACCAATAGAAACAACCATGAAGAAAATCACAATTAGGAAAGATTTTTGGGTTCCAAGCGAGAAAGTGCTCATATTTTGCATCAACTATGCAAACTCAAGTAACTTGAAATCAGTTTTCATTAGTGGAGGAAATGCAAGCTAGTGAGCAAAAAGCATGAAGATGGAGGTGTTGTTTGGGGAGGAGTATAATTTGTGGATGACCTTGTAGGATATTATATACATGAAGATTCAAAAGGGTCCTATTAAATGTGCAATGAGACATCTAAAGCATTTCACATGATGCACGACCTTCTTTTAAAGATTTCACAAGTTTTGGTGAGTCCTCAGAACAAAAATAGAATTATTATTATTATTGTCATCATAAACTATAAATGAAGAGGACATTTATGAATTCGAATAATAACTAGCCTTTTGATACATGTACTGTAACATAGGTTTAGACCAAACAGATTGGAAAGTCAGCTGCTACACTCACATAGTTTCACCTATCAGAGGAAAGGGAAGTAACAAGGGGAGGAGCAGCAGGAAAAGTTGCTTGAATGATGGCATTAATTGAAACATATTTGACAATTGAAATTCGAAGGCGCTAAAAAGACTTATAAATCTACATATATAACCAGAAAATTCAGATTTTATTTTGAACTGGTATTTTGAATTATGATATCTTATATTCAATTAGTAAGATTTTATTTTATTTTTTTGAAAAGCAATTAGTAAGATTTTATTATTGTCATTATTTGTAATACTTAGATGACCTTTGCATTAAAAGAGACTGAAGTACTCATCATCACACAATCTTTTTTCTAAACCCAGAAGGTATTCCAACTCAACCACCTTGCCACATGAGTACTACTCTAAAGTTAGTTCATCATAGGAACAAAGAATATATTAAACCTATTAAAAAAAAAAAAAAAAAGAATATATTAAACCGGAAATAAGGTGAGACAATCTATCACAAAATTTAGAATGCAAAATATTTCGCCTCTAACGCTAAAGAGTCTTTTCAAGTATATGAAATTTGCAATCCATCCTCGAGGCACATCCCGTTATAATGTATGTCACCCCTTGGGGTTTTAGTTAGAATATTTTAAAAAAAAAATATTTTATTCAGTAATTTTATTCATACTTATTTTTCTCTTAAGTTTAAAGATTATATAAACAGAAAAATATTTCTGCAGTTACTGTAAATAAGTTATCTGCATTTACTTTCAAAACGACATCGTTTTGGGATTGAAATATTAAAAACTTATAATTATAAAGACTATAATAACCCTAAAATAAATCAAAATTATAAAAACACCATGATTTCCGTCCCAAAAAACGAAGTCGTATTGGACTTACTGCAAATAAGTATATATTGTAACTGGAGAAAAAGCAAACTTTTATATAAATGGGATAAGTTATATTTACCAACTTTTTTTTCTTACATCTTTTACTACCAATCTTGTTATTATTGGATCAAAATCAAATTAACGATTATAAAATGATATCAAGTGAGAGCATTAATTTAATTTTAATCTAACAATAACAAAATTGGTAGCAATAGGTAATAAGAAAAAAAAAATGATAAGTATAATTTATCCCTATACAAATATACACACAAATTGTATTAAAGATGCAGAGACCAAGAGTTGTGGCAATACAATGTTGTATTCAATTCAAAAACTTAAAAAGCAATTAATGCACGCAGTAAATTATGTAGGAACAGACACACAGACCTGAACAGTGAAAGAGAAATTCAAGACATAAACGTGACGATCAGGTCCTTGGAATAAATGAACTTGTTTTGAGTACTTGTATGCTTTTAATGGATGAATATGCATTTATGTCATATTTTTGAATCTTACAATTTTATCTTTGTGGCCGTTAACTCCACAAGGATTTGGACGGAGCAAGTAAGGGATGTTCAACAAATCTCCAATTCTCAAGTCCTCATTCCTTTTCTTTTCAAATAATGGGCTGTGGTCCCGCGTTTCTATATTTCATGTTTAGTATATGGGAGCATTGTTACATTAAGGAAGTCTGGAAGACAGAGAAGGAACTCTATTCGGTCGAAGGATTTTGTAGCTTAGGAGTATTAGCATATATTGTATTAGAAAGCCCATAAACTGTGGTAGTTGTGTATTAGAAGTAGTGGATAGATTTACTGACACTTGTCCATTGACGTGTTGTATAAATAGTTGATGTAACGAATTCAGTTGTTCTTAACTCTTTGGAAATAAAATTGTCACGAGGTTCTTCTTTTTTTGTTCTCCCTTTATCAGATTAGGGGTCACACCCAAACAGTGGTGCTTTCATCCTTGAATTCTCCACATTTTTTCTCCTCTCCAGAAAATCGTTGATGAACACGATGCGGATCTAAGATTTATCGGAAGAGTTGAATTCGTTCCAGCAACGAGTTGACACAAATTTGGAGGAAATTCGTCTTCAAGCGACGGACACAAGAAACCAGATCTCCTTGTTAGCTTCCGATACAAAGAATCAGATGTCGTTGTTGGTGACACAAATGCAACAATTGCAAGAGGCATTTCTATCGCGACCAATGCATGGCAGAGGAACTCCAAGTTCCCATTCTCATGTCCATCCGGAAACCTCTTCGTCAGATCAAGGTCCTCGAAACAATGATGTATTGGATTAGCGTACACTTCTCAAGGGTGTGCGAATGAAAATCCCAATTTTCAATGGCACAGGTCCAAACAATTGGATCTTTAAAGCTGAACTTTTCTTCCGTCTTCAACATATTCCAGAAGATTCGAAGGTTTCCTTTGCTGGGATTCGCATGGAGGGGATGGCAGCAGCGTGGTTTCAATGGATGTTCAAGAGTGGCACCATTGGTACATGGAGCTCATTCACGATGGCATTGCGTCAGCGCTTTGGGTCTTCAGCATTTGTTAATCTTAAAGGCACGCTGTCAAAATTGACGCAGACATCAACCCTCAAAGATTACATCCAACGTTTTGAGTCTCTGGTCAATCAAGTTCCAGATCTTGATGATGGTCTTCTCAAAGATTTCTTCGTTTTTGGACTTCAAGCAGAATTAGTAAGTGTGGTTCAATTAAGGGACCCAACTACTCTCCATCAGGCATTGGCGTTAGCCTATGATGATCATCACTGTGAGCTTAGATCTTCCTTCTTTACTTCTTCACGAAAGTTTATACCCAGAAACACTTCCCCTACTGAAATTACCCCCAAGCAGACTTCAAACCCAGTATTGACCCACAACCAAACCTTAGCCTTACCACCACCGTCAAATTTTAAACGATTTTCACATGTTGATTTACAAAAGAAACGTGACTTGGGAATTTGCTATACATGCGATGAGAAATGGACAAGCAAACATAATTGCAAGAATAAGTTCATGATGCTCATAACTGAGGAAGCCGAGGATCAAGAGGCTGATCATGAAGACCAATTAATTTGGCAGTCTGATCAGGTTGTGTTTGAACCTACGGATGCAGCCCTTAACACATCATCAATTGATGAGCATCAACATTCACTCAAATTGGTCACTTCCTTGAAGGGCAGTGTTATCTCTGTATTGGTGGATTCAGAAAGCACACAAAATTTTATGCATAAGCAATTAGCAATGCAGTTGGAATTGCCAATGGTTCGCACCCGGAAACTATGTGTGTTCCTTGGTAACGGTGAGTTCCTTCTGGCTGACCATAAATGTTTACAAGTTCCTATTTAATTGCAAGATGTTCTTTTCGATGTTGATTTTTGGTTAATTGAGTTATCTGATTTACATGTTGTCTTGGGAATGCCATGGCTGGAGCTTCTGGGTAGAGTCACTCATGATTACAATAATATGACTATGGAAATTTGTTGGGAGGGGAACAATGTCTTGCTGCAAGTTTTGTCAGGCTTCATCTTCCTACAAAGCACAGGCTCACAAAACTTGTGCTACTTGTTGTTCAATGCATTTGTTGTCTGGACAACCTACCAAAAGCTCACCCAATTTAGAGATATCAGCATTGGAATCCTCCATTAGACCAGAGTTGTGGCAAGTAATTTTAAATCATCAAAAGGTGTTCACGATTCCATCTGAATTTCCTCCATTTCGTGGGTTAGACCACTTCATCCATCTACTAGAAGGTACCAAGCCTATAAATGTCAAACCATATCGATATGCATACTTCCAAAAGTCAGAAATTGAGAAACAAGTGGCTGATTTGTTGAAATTTGGGTTCATCCAGCATTCCCAAAGCCCATATTCATCATCATTTCTCTTAGTCAGAAAACAGGACAACACGTGGAGGATGTGCATTGATTATAGGTCCTTAAATGCTGCTACTATAAAGGACATGTTCCCTATCCCCACCATAGATGAGTTGCTTGATGAATTGGGAGGTTATATGATTTACACTAAGCTGGACCTTAGAGCTAGATATCACCAGATAAGGATGTTACCAGATGATGTGCCAAAGACTGCATTTAGGACTCATGAAGGTCATTATGAGTTCCTAGTTATGCCATTTGGCTTGACAAATACACCAGCCACATTTCAGTCAGCAATGAATCATATTTTCAAGCCTTTCCTTAGAAGATTCATCATTGTCTTTTTTGATGACATTTTAATTTTTAGCAAAATAATTGAAGACCATGTCCAGCACTTGAGTACCACCTTATCATGTTTGCAACAACATAAATTTTTTGTGAAGATTAGCAAATGTGCATTTGGGGTTGATACCATTGAATATTTGGGCCATATGGTTTCTAAAGAAGGAGTGTTTGCAGATCCAAAGAAGATACAAGCAATGACTCAATGGCCAGCACCAAGATCTCTTAAACAACTTCGTGGCTTCTTAGGCCTAATTGGCTACTACCGTAGATTTGTTAAAGGATATGCATCATTAGCATTACCTTTAACTGAATTATTGAAAGGCTCGAAATACTTCAGTTGGACAGAAGAGGCAGCAAGAGCTTTTTGTAGGCTCAAGGAGGTTATGACTTCCACTCCTGTCTTAGTTCTTCCAAATTTCTCTGAGCAGTTTGTTGTGGAAACTGATGCATCAAACAGTGACATAGGAGCTGTCCTTTTGCAGAACAACAAGCCACTCTCATTTTTTAGCAAAAAAATGGGGCCTCGGTTAGCAAAATCATCAACTTATGTGCGTGAATTACTTGCTATCACTGCTGCAGTCAAACGGTGGAGGCAGTACCTTCTTGGTTCAGATTTTACTATACGAACAGATCATCAAAGTATCAAGGAGTTTCTCACTCAAACAATACAGACTTCTGAACAACATAAATATCTCAGCAAATTGTTGGGGTATAGTTTCAAAATTGAGTACAAAATAGGACGAACTAATGTAGTTGCAGATGCACTATCTCGGGTTTATGAAGAGGAGTCTTTTGTGCATTATTATCTCGGCCTTCTTTTGATACTTTGGCTGATATTAAGCAACAAAATTCAGATCATCCATATTTGTTGGAGCTACATCAGCAACTCATTCAAGGCAAGATGTCTGATCCTAACATCTCAGCTCGAGGAGGAATTTTATTTTGTAAAAATAGGTACGTCCTTGGCCCTTCATCATCACTGATTCCTATTCTTATTAAGGAAGCTCATAGCTCTCCAATTGGTGGTCACGCTGGTGTCATGTGCACCTTCTTAAGGCTATCTTCAACTTTCTATTGGCCTTTAATGAAAAATGATGTTAAGATGTTTGTTGGAGAGTGTGTTATATGTCAACAGGTTAAGCCTGAAACATCTAAGGCTGCTGGGTTGCTACAACCTCTTCCAGTGCCTGAAGGAGTCTTCGAAGAGTTAACAATGGATTTCATTACTGGTCTTCCTCAATCTAAAAACTTCACTACAATCTTGGTGGTTGTTGATAGACTCTCCAAGTATGCTTATTTTGGCTCTCTTCCTTCCCACTATACGGCAGCATCAGTCGCCTCCTTATTTTGTGACTTAATTGTGCGAAACCATGGCTTTCCTTGATCCATCTTGTCAGATCGTGATAGCATATTCCTCAGTCATTTTTGGACTCAACTCTTTAGTCTTAGTGGAACAACTTTGCGCACAACATCTTCTTACCACCCTCAGGCAGATGGCCAAAGTGAAGTCACTAATAGGTATGTGAAACAATATTTACGTTCCTTTTGCCATGAGAAACCAAATTCGTGGTCAAGTTTCCTTGGGTGGGCTCAATTTCACTATAATTTGGCTGTTCATTCTAGCACTGTCATATCTCCATACCAGGCCCTCTATGGAAAACCTCCTATCATGATTCCCTTTTATCCTCGTGGATTGGTGAAGGTGGAAGCCATTGATTCCATGCTACAACAAAGAAATGAGGTGTTGGCAGAGCTTAAGACACACTTGGAACGTGCAAGGAACATGATGAAAATTCAATATGATAAGCATCATAAGGAAAGGAGATTTGAGGAAGGTGACCAAGTTTGGGTTAGAATCCAACCTTATAGACAAGTTTCTGTTGAGAGACGTATGAATCATAAACTTGCAAAAATATATTTTGGTCCCTTTCTAATTGAGAAGGTGTTAAGTCTCGTGGCTTATCAACTGAAATTACCTCCAGGCTGTCAAATTCATTTTGTTTTTCATGTTTCCTTTTTTAAGCCATTTAGAGGAGTTGACCCCAAGATAGGAGCTTCCTTACCAGCTTCTGCGTTCCACAATAAACCAATTCAAGAACCTTTAGCAGTGTTGGCGGTTCGATCTGCTGAAATTAATGAACAACAAACCAGAGAATTTCTGGTGCAGTGGGCTGATACAGTTCCAGAAGATGCTTCATGGGAACCAGAAGAAAAGCTGCGTCGTTCTTATCCTTCTCTTAACCTTGAGGACAAGGTTACTTTTCAAGGAAAGGGTAATGTTACATTAAGGAAGTCTGGAAGACAGAGAAGGAACTCTATTCGGTTGAAGGATTTTGTAGCTTAGGAGTATTAGAAAGCCCATAAACGGTGGTAGTTGTGTATTAGAAGTAGTGGATAGATTTACTAACACCTGTCCATTGACGTGTCGTATAAATAGTTGATGTAACGAATTCAGTTGTTCTTAGCTCTTTGGAAATAAAATTATCACGAGGTTCTTCTTTTTTTGTTCTCCCTTTATCAGATTAGGGGTCACACCCTAACAAGCATTTAATCTCTTCTTGTAGTAATCGATATTTCCTCTTACGCCATAGATCCGATACATAATGAGTCCCATCATGTGTTAAAATAAATAAATTAACAAGGCATATTTATGGATATATCTAAAATATAAGACAACTCTCAACAAAAAAATTAATTTATTGTAATTTAAATAAAAAATTACGAATTTATTGTTGTTTTCAAAATATTTACGCGTGTATTGCAGTGTATCACGCCCTGATTGAGTGTCACGGGTCACGCCCAAAGGAGACGTCACTGCCTAGTGGGTCACGCCCAATTTAGGCGTGATCAGTGACGCCCAAACCAGGCGTGATACACTACAATCTATATATACCCCCAAATTTTTCACTTTTACAATTTTACTCTCTCTAAATTCTCTCTAACTTGTCTCTAATACGCTATTGCTCTTCCTTTCGTGGAAAATTGAATAGCGAAGCTCTGTCCGAAAAGTAAGTTTTTAATACCTACTTTCTATATGTTTAAATTACACTAATAGATTTGGAATATGTTAGTGATTTAGGAATTTATTAGTGACTTAAGAAACTATTAGTGACCTAGAAATATCAAGTGACGTAGAAATTTTGTAGTGACTTAGAAATTAATATTATTGACCTACGAATGGATTAGTGACTTAGGAATTTGGTAGTTGCCTAGAATTTTTTGTATGCTTCATAAAATTGATAGACATAATTAGGTAATGAATAGTGACATAGAACAAGTAATTGAAATTATCATATATTATAATTTCATTTGGACAATAATCTTGTACGGGGTGTGTACATAATTTTTAAATATATATTAATTTTAAATACTGAAATTAGTTATAAATTAAATTATTTTTAATGTATATTAAACATGTATATATAATTTGAATATAAATTAATGGTAACAATAAATTTAATATTTTTTATAGTATTTTATCATGGCTAATTCATCATCATTCAGAGGATTTGCATCCGATCATGAGCCAGAGCCTACCGATCCCAGAATATATATCATACCTAGGCTGTATAAGTGGGAGGTCCTCCGGAAGAGGACGTAGAGTGCACATATTTCACAGCGCGTGTGGAATACTGAGCATGTTCATCAGATGAACACTCGACGCGGTAAGATGCAGGGGACGATATTCCGGATGTGGTTGCTGATTACCTCTTGTAGGTAGGATTTATACATATCACACGCAAGCGACATATTCAGGGATGCACTTTAGGATGTAGTATATTATATTGTTATTCAATTTAATCATTTTAAATTAATGACATGTGACATGATAATTGTATTATGTACTTCAGATTAATGTTACCCTGATCAGTGCTTTGGTTGAGAGGTGGAGACCAGAGACACATACCTTTCATATGACACATGGTGAGATGACTATCACCTTGGAGGATGTGGCAGGTATATTGGGGTTGCCTATTGACGGGCAAGTCGTTACCGGATCTACGTCTGAGGATTGGCCGGCCATTTGTGAGGCGATTTTTGGTGCTAGGCCTTTGGCCAGTGAGTTCCACGGTGCTGGCGATTTACAGATTTCGTACTTAGATCGGCTGTATGCTCATTGGGGTGAGGTAGATGGGGATCATGACCATGAGATTTTTTTCACAAGGGCACATATTGCGTGTGTGTGTGTGTGTGGGTATTGGCTTCTATATGACAGATCAGGAGGTAGCAACATGGGTTGTCGCTTAGTTTCGTTGCTCGGAGGAAGATTTGATGAGATTGACCAATATAGCTTGGGGTCTGCGGTTCTGGCACACTTGTACAGGAATTTGTGCGAGTGTACAGATGCGAGTAGATCTGACATGGGTGGGTGCCATATTCTTATCCATATTTGGGCTGGATCAGATTTGCACCCATTCCTCCTCCTCCTTAGCCTGGGACGCGCTATGGATGCCAGTATACGTGTTTTGGCAATTGTGTCTTCTTATTAGTTTACAAGTTGTATAGTTAATAATGATGTTTATTTTGGATGACAAGTTTAATAATCTTCGGCAGTTCAAGCCACTCGGGGTTGTGCATTATCGGGCGACCATGGACATGTTATGTAGGGATGAGGTATGCTATAATATTTTTTAGTATTTTAAAAATTGTTATTTTTCGTTAATAAATAATAATTGTTAGCTATTTTTTCGTGTAGGTGTTTGGCAACCATACACAGATTACGTACAGTTGGGTGTATCTCCACAAGAGCAGTATCTGTTGTTTGCTGTCACACCTCTGATTTATTTTCACATGGTTGAGGCCAGCCAACCGAAATGGTGTATGCGACAGTTTAGTTTAGATAAGTCGATTCTAGATGTTTCTAGAAAGTTGAAAAGTGTCCATGATCATACGCTACGCGGTAAAAAAGATGAAAACTGGAGTCGTAAGCTTAGGCCATGGATACACAGATGGAAGATTAGAGAGCAGCATAAATTGGTGCCCGATGCTTTGCCCGGTCTGATGTCACCTAACCACGGGTACATGGAGTGGTACAGAGCTAGAGGAAAGCGCTATATATCGAGGAGGTCTGCAAAGATAGGACACATGGTAAGGTTGACATTTTATTTTTTCACTATTTATGACGTGGTTGACTCGTGGCTTATATTTTATGTTATATAGATTGATGGGCTGGAGATGTTATACCATGTGACCACTGCTGAGGAGTTTCCCCAGTATGGTTTGGATTATATTCACGAGGAAATTGGCTGTATTATCGGGGTACTCAGGGAGTCCTCTCAGGTGGATGAGCCTGGACCATAGGCACCCCCGACCCAGACACAGCTTGAGCCGTAGTTGTCTCTTGAGATGCTGCCTACTAGACAGGAGGGACGCGAGTTAGGTCGTCGTCAGAAATGGGTTCCACCCATCCTAGTTCCTATTGTTGGGCCCAGACCACGCATAGAGACTCACTGACGGTTCAGACCTCCGGTGATAGGGCATACGTATGGGTCATAACCCATGTATTACGAGCCATCTTGTAATAGCCCGTTACGTACCGGTAATGTTATCATTGCATATGGTATTAAGCGCAGTTACAATCACAGTAATTGAGTTAGTTAAATTACGGGTAAACTTTTTCTTTTATTAACTCCTTGCCTTTAAACATTAACCATTTCCGTAATCAATTAAAAACAACACCGTAATTGTAAATGCAAAACTCGCGGAAGCTTGAAACTTATTTATTATAACCCCTCTAAGCAATACCATTAACTCTAGGTTATAAAATGACTTATTTTCAAAAATTGCACAATAGGAATCGATTCCCAAGTTCAGGGAATCGATTCCCAGCAGCTACAGTAACAGGAAGCAACTACAATTTGGCTCCCCTGTTTTTAGGAATCGATTCCCAACCTTCACAGTGGCTAAAATTTACGTGCTCTGTTTCAGGGACTCGATTCCCAACAGCAGAGAATCGATTCCCTTACTGTGAAATCAGATTTTTGATAGCTTTTTGACTTCAAAGGAATCATGTAACTCATTCCTAACACTTTAATACTTTATAAAACTCATGTACAATTACTAAAGTAGGCCATAGGCCTTTCCATCATGCATCATTCTCATATAAATTCATCATTTACAATATCCATCATCCAAGGTGCCAATTAGTCTTCATATGGCTCATTTATAACAAATGGTCTCTAAATGCCTCAAACTATCGCATGTGGCTATGGACAAGTCCCATGCTCACCAAAATATCAATATAAACGATAGGTATAAATATACATCAACTACATAGACTTAGAATCTAGTCATGAACACCACAAAAGCATGGAACTCTCAACATGCAATATGTTCATGATCTAAGTCCAAAATGCTAAATGTAATGATATGTGCATCAAATAAACTCCTCCAAAATGTCATGCTATTCGTATGCACATCATGATCCAACTCCTCCACTAAGCGGGCCTTTTGCTCGAAGGTCCTCCATGCTCACTATAACTTGAAATGATGTCCCCAAACGCGGGGTGAGATATACAAATATATCTCAGTAAACCAAGGGTATTAGAGGATCACTCCACCCCATCGTTCACTCAATGTGTATATAATGGTCATCATATAAATTGCATAACATACAAAATCACATCACACTGGGCGCACATCCAAGAACATCAACATAAGGATTCCTTTCAAGGACCCCATCATATAACTCCCGGGAAGATTCATGGTGCCTCTCCCATGGATGAGACGAACCCATGGCAAAACCCAACTGGAACTCCTCATGAGCCCTATCTAGCGGAAGTCCCACGTTTGGATCATCCTAGTGCCGCTCCCAGAGTCGGCCCCACGGCAAAACCCGACCGGAATCCCCCATAGGGATATCTCCAGAATAAGTCCAAACCACACACATCTACTGGCTAGAGATCACAAATATATCACACAACATGCTCCAAGCATATCACAAAATCAAGCAATAATGCATGAACATGTCATTTCATACAAAGTCAAAGAGCACAAAATCCAACCACGACCTTCCACTAGGTGTGACAGAACACACAAGGGATAAAATCCAACTACCAAGAGTTTACCTTAACTCCACAAATTTTCTCTTCCACGTAAGCTCCAAGCTTAATCCACTTCTATTGATTCCGTGCAAGGTAACCTATATTTAACAATTAACCAATATCATTAATACTTGCATATAACCACTACAAGTCAAAACAATAATTTTCAACACAACAACTTAGGCCTAATGGCCAACTTACTTTTAATTCGATTACCTCAACCATTTTAGTCATTAAACTAACTCATCATATATGCACCAAGGCATCACTCATTGGTTGTACCACATTTTCACATCATTTTCCTTATTTTCTTCCATATGGTCGAAATCCCACACACACAATACATCCAACATTCACCTTTCCAATTCCACTACATCACGCCAACCTATCATACATTTAAACACCATTCACAATCATATAACTTCAACTATACCATTTTACATCATCAAATCATCCATGACCTCAATAGGTCGAATTGCTCATGCCCACCAACCTAGGGTATTCAATCCAATTCAACACTTCCACATATCATACAATTCTATTATTAACTCATACCAATGCTCCACAACTCAATTATTCACTCCTATCATCATGCCAATTTACAAAGTATTGAAATTCAACTCATTTCACTAAGTTACAATTTTCCAAATCACAATAATTTTTATTGCATCAATCATCATCATTTATCATTCTAAGCATTTAATTCCAAAGGAGACATACCATTTAATGCTCCTAACTACCATAACTCAACACACATCATCAAAACCCTCATCCAATTTATGATCTTCATTAAAACTCAAAGAGAGTGAGAAAACTTACCATCAATAGCTTTCTACGATCCCAGGGGATAGTCTCCAACCAATGAATCAACACAAAAAGCCGCAAAATTTTCCAAAAATCCCTCAAAATTCATGGCTGACTTTGGGGAATATCTCCTCACACAATGATCCCCACAAGGTGCACTCTACATGAAAGTCACTCACAATCTCAAGGGGAACAACTTTGTAGTTGGAAGTTTTTCTCAAAAGTGGCTAGAAAAAAAATTAGAAATCAAAGCTCTCAATGCCCTTAAAATGGAGAAAGCTCATGGGAGAAGAAGGAGAAGGAGGAGAGAGAATGTGCTGAAATTTTAGAACTTTTGGCTCTTTAGTCACTTAAATAACTTAAGTGGGTCCCACATGTCACTTAACTTTCTTAAATCACCCAATTTAACCCACAAATTCATAACCTACGTATTTTTCTCATTCACGTCATATTTTTACTTCCTAGAAATACTGATCATATTTTTGCACTTATCGGTACAATTATACCGCAGTATTTTACATCGGTAAAATTACTATTCATCAATTTTTTCGAAACTTGCCTAACTACTCGATTTTTCATTCTGAATCCATTTCTGGCATTATTTTTTCCATTTGAGACCTTCTACTTAATTTTTCTTGCCTAGGGTTACGTGTTTGGTAAATTACCATGTTACCCTTCTTATGCAATTTGACCCTAATCTCAGGATTTTCACTAATCCTACCCTTTAATCCACATTTTCATACGTAAATATACGTTTGCAAAATACAATGTGTTATATTCACCCCTCCTTTTTGAAATTTTGTCTGCAAAATTAAGTCATACTGGTCCGCCAACTCAGGATACAATCGGAGAATCTCATCCTCCCGTTCCCAAGTAGCCTCCTCAGGTGTACGACCTTCCCACTGAATCTTTAACATGGGAAATTACCTTGGTTCTTAGCCTCTTTTCACTGAGGTCCAGTATTTCCATAGGACCGATGAGAGTCTTCAAGTTCTCCCAAATTTTAATATCATCCAGTATCACCACATATGATCATCCTAAACATAACGGCGCAGTTGTGAACTTTCTCTGATTGACCAACTCATTTCCACTAGTTGGGTTATCTTACCTATAGAGCCCATAATTTCTTTTGGAGAGTGAGCTAAACTAGTTAGATTATCAACAAATATCCACATAGGATCATATCCAGCCTAAATCCAAGGCAATTCAATCCATCACTTTCCTAACGTTCAATCCCTGCCTCCCAGGAACATATCATTCTCTGACACTTTCAATCAACAATTATCCTTAGTTGAGTTTTATTCCTGTGAATTCTAGTATAACACCTCGCAATTCTAAATTATATATTAATATATTAAATGAGGATTAAAGGGAAGAATTAGTGAAAATCCTTGAAATTAGGCTAAAATACAAAGAAAGGGTAAAACAGTAATTAGTCAAGCACACAACCCTAGGAAGGTAAAAATTGAGTAGAAGGTCTCAAATGATGAAAATAACCCTGGAAATGGATTCAGAACGAAAAATTGAGTGGTTAGACAAGTTTCAGAAAATTCAGTGAATAGTGTTTTTACCGGGTAAAAATATTGCGATACAGTTGCACCGTAAAGCGTGCCAATTGAGTTTTGAGCTCTAGGTTTTGAATACAAGTTATA
Source organism: Gastrolobium bilobum (assembly GCF_033153095.1). NCBI lineage: Eukaryota > Viridiplantae > Streptophyta > Magnoliopsida > Fabales > Fabaceae > Gastrolobium > Gastrolobium bilobum. The sequence goes on along the minus strand of NW_026896859.1, from coordinate 26,804 downwards.
GATGGTATATAGGACTAGGAAATATGATTTTTGATGAAATTTGATGGAAATAAGTAAGTTTGGGGAAGCGTGCCTGCGGCATGCGTAACAACTTAAAACTTCATTTTCTCCGAACGACCGGAAAACTCTGGATTCATCTGATCAAGGGTAATTAAAGGACAATGGTTAATGTTAAAAATTAGATTTTCTAAATAGGTTATGAATTTATGGACGTTTAGGGGAATCAGAGAAAAATTCGAATTAATTTGAAATCGCGTGAGGTGGCGGTGAAATCCACCACACTTAAACCACTTAAGCCATATGGACAATCACTATTCATGATCATCTTCCCCTCCCTTTCTCTCTCTCAAAACCGAGCTCCAACCCTCCATGGCCAAAAAAATTGCTTGAAACTTCAATCTCTCCTAACTTCATCAAATCTTAACTGAATCGAGTGATTTTTGACTTAAATTCGATGGAAACCACCACTCGAACCCATTCCACCGATTAGTTTCCCTTGAAACCCTCTCTATTGTAAGAAAAGAGGCAAAGACAGCCATGAATTTGGGGAGAAAATTGGGGTTTTGTTGTTGTTTCTCAAGCTTTGCTTAGGGATCAATTGGAGGAGCCTTTGTGACTTATTTGTGGGTAAGTTTCAACACTTTTAATGGTTAGATTGAATGATTTATTTTCATGAACCCTAAAAGGGCTTTGGATGATTTGTGTTGTTAGAGAGCTCAAATGGAAAATGTGTATTAGATGATTATGTCTTAGAATGATGTGTTAGAGCCATAAATGCAATAAAAATTATTGGTGAAAAATGAGTTTAACTTAGTGAAATTTTGAGTGTGATGCCATGACTTTGTATTTGGGATTGTTGTTAGGATTGTGTAATTGGATTTTTGGATGTGTATATGTTGAGACCCGTAGGCTTATATGCCCAATGCCCTTTTAGGGTTCATGAAAATAAATCATTGCTTGAGACCTTCATCTAATATGCCGAGGCTCTCAAGCAACACAATCCTACGGGTCTCAAGCAACACAATCCTACGCGACGAGGCTCTGATACCATGTGAAGAACTTTGGGATACACCACCCCAAAAGCTAGCTCAAAGGGTGGAAGTGTCCAATGCCTTATAAAGGCCATGTTAGTTGTCCATCCAATCAATGTGGGACTATATATCTCAACAGTATATGAGTTAATAATGGGATGATAGGATGTATTACATTGCTAAATTGAATTGAATGGTCATTGGTGTGGGCATTTGTTGATTTCGGCCAAGAGGGAAAAAGTGAGTATTTGATGTTAAAATTGTATGATTGATGTCTTGTGTTGTTAAATGATGATTAGATGGGTTGTATGATGGTTGGAGAGTTTGAAAATCAATGGAAAAATAATGGAGGTGTTGATTTGTGTATTGTCCCTAGAAGGAAATAATTGGGCAAAATGAGGTTAGGATGGTATAAAATGAAAAGTGGCACCTAATATGACATTTTGGTAACCTTGGGGTGCCTAAGAAAAATGAAAAGAAAATTTAGAAAAATAATTTGTAAAATTACACTATAATGACCGAACCTACCTAGGTGTGGGGGAGGATGTTGACGTTTTTGGATTTTGATGGAATTGCCGTGTATTGATGATCTATACATGGTCATTGTAGGTTGCCGTACGTGGATTTGAACCCCGAACCGTGAGCTCGGTGGGTTGCCCTTGGTCCCGGACCAAGTGGGATTGTGGTGAGTATTATGGAACCATGCTTGTTGAATTAATAACTTGCATGTGTTTGTATGAATGGTAATTAATTGGGAATGTCCTCTATGTAGTCATTTATGTTGTGTAACGAGCTCAGAATATATATTGCATTGGAGCTACGTGGAGAGGATTATACAGGTAACCTCTTAGTACTGAGGCTTGATCCCCTTGTGTGTTCCACCATACCCGTTGAGGGTGATGGTAGGAAGTGTATGTAAGTAATATAGGATAACATGTTCATGCATATAGTATGTGTGTTGGTACATAGGATGTACCGTGTCTCTGGCTAGTAGACGTGTTGCCTTCGGGCATTACGGACTTCCACTGGATAGGTCTCTGTGAGGGAGTTCCAATTGACCTGGGGTCGTGGTGTGTGATCCGGATAGGAGCATACTAGGAAGTCTCAGGTGGTATTGGATGGAGGGTGCCTTGGTTTGATGTTCTGGGAACACGTCTTGCTTGAGACCCGTAGGCTTATATGCCGAGGCCAATAGGCTGGACGTTGCGTGGTTTTGGCATTGACCATTCCAGCTTCGTCGTAATTTTGTATCCCTATGCTTCCCTATTTCACTAAACCCCTTGCTTTATCCCATTTTAAAGATGTTATGTTATGTTATTTATATGCATCGAAGTGAGCCATTGGGCGGAGTATTCTCCAGAACCTCTGGGTTGCTGAGATATATTCATATATCTCACCCCGTCTTGGGGGCTTTATTTCAGGAAGTAGCAGTGGAGGTGGAGCGGTGGGCAAGAAGCCCGTAGGATGATTTGGAGTTAGGATTTCATATTTTGCATTTTGTTGGCCATTGGGCCTAGGCTAGACTTAGCTCATGAACAATGCATGTGATTAGAATTATGAGTATCATTTTGTTCATGATGTATTTTGCCTAAGTTTAGTCTTGAATTATCATGCTTATTTTGGAGTATGTATTATGTCATTTGAAGGTTAGGATTTGTAAAGTGTAATGTGTCATTTGAAAGGTTGTAATTTGTACATGAATTGATGTAATATGGAAGTATGTAATATGATGAAAGGGAAATAGGCCTATTCTAGAATTGATTTATGTTTTATGATTTAAAGAATGCATGCAAATGAATTATGGTGATTGAAAGATATTAAGTTTGAAAATAGAAGTAAAGTAATGGAAATTGAGTAATTGATATAAACTGTGATGGGTTGTAAGAGCCCCAAGGCATTGTTGATTCTTGTGTGTGCCACCCAATGATTATTAGGTACAATCTGAGGTCATTGATCACTTTTGCAAACTTGGGGATTATTGGAAAAATAAAGGAATCTCTGGCAAATTTTTTAGAAATTGGCAAAATTTTGGCAAATTTTGGAAGAGCATATCTCCCTCCACAGAGGTCCAATAGGGACGTTCCATGCTCCATTTTGAAGCTTGAGATGTCCCCTATCTCGTGTCAAAATTTGGGATTTTTCTGGGTTGGACGTCGGCCTGTAGAAGGCAGTGAACACTGACTGCCCTGTTGGTCTCTGCACATGGGGCTGTTCTGGACCGAAATTGAGAAATTTATTCCCACTTTGCTTCTTGGTCAAATTACGTGTATAATATATCAAATTGAAGCTTGAGGTGTCTAGTGTGTTGTATAAAAATTTGAAAGGAATTGGTTGAGTGTATTTTCTGCAGTAATTGATTGAGTGAAGGATGTTTAGAGCTGTTTTGGGGTTGGCTGGCAGATTTGCTTGTCCAACTTCAAACGGCGATATCCGGAGCAAACGAGAACTTTATGACTCGTGTGATAGCTTCATAGAAAGGTAATTAAGTCTAGAATAACATACTAAAATATGGGAGGCTTGCAGAATGCGTTTTGTCCGCAGAAAATTAATGATCGAACCATGTTCGGGTAGGTGGAAAACGTAAAAGTGAGATTTTAGCTAAGTGGGTTTATGGGAACCCCTTAGTGACTTGAGAGATGTAATATAAGTTATAAAAGTAGTTTAAATAATTATTCCGCAAAGAGTTTACAATTACGGTCACAGCTTTTATTTATTACGCTTTTTATTGTTTTAAACGCTCGCGTAATAAACGGAAAAAGTTTACTCGCATTTTTATAAATGAACTACTGTGATTGTAACTGCGCTTAATATCATAATTAATGTTAACAATACTGGTCTACAACAGGCTGTTACATCTAGCACCTTTGGCATTAAATCTTTTTCAGTACCATTTACCACATAGTCTTACTTTGTTATACAACCAAGGTTTCTAAACATCTTAGTCCACATTAAATACCATTTCGGTATCTTAACAGTTTCTCAGTGCAATTTCACCGATTTAATCACATAGTTTACGCTCATGGTAAATTTAGTCTCAGAGGGAATAATCCTCATTTACGACATTTAGCCACAGGTTGTACATACATGTATTCCTACCCATGTTTTTAATCTAAGAACGTGCAGTTCCACTTCTGCACCCAATACAGAACATACACCTTTTCTGTACCTTAATATCACATTTAACCTTTCGAGTTTACTAACTTCCACCAAAACACATTGGTGAATCAATATCGCACCACCTTTCACCTTTTTTACCTAGTGGACCACTGATTATAGTTTGTATATCATATTGGCCATTTCAAAGCCTTCAACCATAATTCCACTCATGAAATTCTATATACCAGGTCATACCTACAATTTACATCAATTGTTCATTTCTTCATCAACTTAGTCATCTCAAGGCTTACATACAATCCATCAATGATTTTTCACATTCAAGACACATGCCTAAGATTTCCACCAACAACTATGTTTACATATCGTTCCATACTCATGCTATAAATTCCACATATATTTCATTCCGGTAAACCTCAATTTCATAAATTGATGCGACTGAGTAGCCTTAGGAACTCAAAACTTGGTTTTTATGTGTTTTCCCTTACTATTAGGCTTTTTTATCATAACCTTTGGCTTGCATTCTTGAGGAGATTTCTCCTTGTGCTCTTGCCCACCTTTCTTTCATCAATATAATAGACTTGATCTTTCGATTGAGCTATAGGTGATGGAGCTTCTTTTTCAAAAAACTTGAATATGCTTACTCTTTGTCTACCCTTAAGAACAACTCATCATTCGATATATCAATCAATGCTCCTGAGGTTGCCAAAAAAGGTATTCCAAAATTCATAAGAATAATAGCATCTTCCTTTATACCAAGGATGACAAAATCAACAGAAATGATGAACTTGTCTACCTTGACCAATATGTCCTCAATGATGCCACAAGCTTGCTTTGTGGAGCGGTCATTAAATTGCAATATTGTTTTTGTCGGCTTCACTTCCGTGATTTCTAGCTTCTTCATTATGGACAATGGCATTACATTAATGTTGGTACTGAGATCACGTAAGACTTTATCTACTTCAACATTGCCTATGGTGTATAGAATGCTGAAGCTCCCTGGATCCTTGAGCTTGGTAGGTAACTTCCTTTAGATAATGGCACTGCATTTCTCTGTTAGAATTTAGCATAATTGGGCATGTTCCCCAAGGCCTCAGCAAAAGGGATATTTATTAATTTGCAACTTCTTGAAGACATCTAGAAGTTTGGCATATTCTATTGCTTCTGAATCTCCTGCTTGAGTCTTCGTGGATAGGAAATTCGTGCATATGGTGAGAGCTCCAATGGCTTATCCTGCCTTTCTTAAGCCTTCTTCTTTTCCCACTTGAACTCTTTCTGTTTAATCTTCTTAGGGGTCTCCTTTTCTACAGCAGTATCTTCGGTCTCTTTCTTCTCCCTTTCTTCAACAAGGGAATCAACATCACTCTTCTTCTCATCATTCTTCTTTCCATCTTTAGGACGGATTACTTTCCCGCTTCTAGTGGTAATGGAATTACAGTGCTCCCTTGGATTAATGATGGTATCCCTCAAAAAAAGTACCTTGTACTCTTTCAGATATATGCCGAGATAATTTCCTGATTTGAGTCTTAAGATTTCTTATAGAAGCTTCTTGATTCCTGAATGTAGATCGAGCTTCTTGAATAAATGAAGTAGTATCATTCTTGAAAGCATCTGTATCTTGTATGTATTCAGTCGTGGTTTTGTGAGTTGTGCCCAGTGCCTTCTCTAAATCTGAATTGTTACTTTGTTTAGGGAGAGGTTGTTGCACTGAAAAAGGTGGTTGCAACTGCTGTGATAATTTGTAGGAGGAACCCGGGTGATTTTTCCATCTTGGATTGTAAGTGTTACCAAACTGGTTTCTCTGGGGGTTGCTCTGATTCCTTTGATCGTACCACACCCCATTCACCTGAGCTGACTCTGGTGCTCCTATTATGTCATACTCTCCACTAGCATGATCTCCTGCGCAAACTTCACAAACCACTGATGGAGCATTAATAGTAGAAACTTGGAGAGTTGTGAATAGCTTCGTGAGGCCATCCGGTTATTGTTGTTGCTTCTTATGCATCTACATAATTTGCTCATTCTAAGCCAACAACGCGTCATAACCTTGTAACTGCATAATTCCCGCTCTTCTTAGCGGCATCGGAGCATTACCAAACTTTTGAGATGCTAATGATTCAAGTAATTCAAGCGCTTCCTCTAGAGTCTTGGATTGCAGAGAGCCAGAGATCCTCTTGAGAGGCTAATATTAATATTGAATTGTATAATAAGAGGAGAAAGATAAATGAGGCCTTAATTTGCATATTGATATTGTGGGCAATGCTCTCTAACTGCCTTTTTTTTTTAGTTAATATGATTTCCTTCATTTTGTCATATCTAGCTATAAATTGCCTCTTGTGAAATATTTTCAAGCCCTCTTTCCAACAACTATTATTCTCTCATATATTATGTGTTGTTTTCTCTAGTTTAATTATTAGTAGTGTTAAAGGTGGACTTGGATGAAAAAAATTATAGAGGGTAATCAATTAGAAAAATAGCATAGGGTGTAAGTGATAAAAAAGTAAACCATAGGGGATTTTATGAACTTGTACCTAAATTTTTTTACTAGTCAATGATTTATTTATATCAACGATTTATATTATTATAATATATAAAAATTAATTACCGAAATTGAAATATAATTTATGGAAAAAATGTTTCTACTTTTGTTGTAGAAAAATGTTCTCTGCCACTCTCACATAAAAGTTAGTGAGTCCCACTAATTTTTCTCTCTTCTCCTTTCAATGAGACCCACTCACTTTTAGAAAGGCATAGAAATTTTTTCTGCAATAAAAGCAGAAACATTAAATCCATTATTTATATGGGTATAAAATAAATTTCCCCCATAAATTAGAGCATGATAATTAAGTTTTGTTTTAAGTCATCAACTATTTTTTATTATTTGGAAAAGTTTAAAAAACTCATTATGATTTTGCTTTATATCGGTTGCATTCCTATGCTTTCGTTTAATCACTTATCCATTACGATTTTTTTCATCCAAACACATCTTTAACACTATTAGAAATTTTTTTTTTTTTTTTTTGTAAATTATTAGAAATTTAACTAGTATACTTATTTTTCCCTTCTTAGAGCAAAAGAATATACTGATGACAAAACAAGGAAAAATAAGACAAAAAAAGTTAGAAGCTTACAACACTCACAAAAAAGACTAAAACTAAAACAAAATAATAATGATAGTAGTAAAAAATATCAAATATGTTTAAATCAAAAAGAAAAATAAATAAATTAAGGACAAATGATAGAAGAAAAAATAATATCAAATATGTTGAAAACTTATAGCAGTGATAAAAAAGACTAAAAGTAAAAAAAAGTAAAAATTAACTAAAATAAAAAAGAAGAAAATAAACTGAAGATAAAAATGAAATAAAATAAATAGAAGAAAAAAAAATTCACTTATTTTTTTCCTTTCTTTTCCTCTCTATTTTCCTCTTTTTGATTTAGAAATGTTTGATCTTATCCTCCCAAATACCATCTTTGTAAAAAGTTTAAAGCCTTAATTCTGAAATCGCCTCCCGTGTAGGATACCTGTGGTTTATCCAAAAAAGAGAGAAATGTTTGGTCTTTTTTCTTCTAATTTTATTTTTTCAATTAAAAATAATAAAAGAAAAAGAACTCAGTGTTATAAATATTCAACACTTTCAGTCTTATTTTTTCTTCTATTTTCTTTTGTCTTCAATCTATTTTTTATGCTATTTTCAATTATTATTATTTTACTTTTAGTCTTTTCTATTAATATTGTAAAAATTTTAACATATTTAGTCTTATTTTGTCTTCTTCTTCTTTTTCCCTAATTCTACTTTCATATTTTTTTAGACATTTTTTTCTATTTTATTTTTTAGTATTTTCTATAAGTATTGTAAGTTTCTGACATATGTAGTATTATTTTTTATTTTTTATCCTCAATTTAGTTTTTTTTCTAAGAAGAGTAAAATAGATAGATTAGTTTAATTTCTAATAATATTAAGGATGAATTTTGATAGAAAAAATAATAGGGAGTAAATGATTAAAAAAAAATAAGGGTGTAAGTGATTCACTGCAAAATCATATGGGGTTTTTCGAACTTTCCTCTTTTATTTTTTTTCTTACTTAAACTATAAATATCTTCCACGAGAGGCAATCCTGTTTGACCGAGAAACATCCACGTCATGATGGGACTAGTTAAAGAGAATTTTTTTTGCATTTCACAACACTCTTCAAGCATGCCTTAATGTCAAATATTTATTATTGCTTTCGGTTTAAATTCCTGCATTTAATGTGTAGATTATATTTAATTTTATATCAGATGCTCATGCTCTTTCGTTGACTAATGGTTAAATTACATTTTTTTAAAAAAATTACCAATAAATTAATAAGTTAATATTTTATTATTGTTTAAGATACATTCAATGATATGGATTTTTTGTTATTGGTAAAGTGTCTGAATTAATAATTTTTTTTAAAGAACTTTACTAATAAATAAAAAAATTTAGCAATTAATATTCTTCTTTGACATATATTCAACGTTGGAGATTATTTTCCATTATTGGAAAAATATGTAAATGTAAAAAGAAACCCCGTAATTTTGTTTTTCGGTAACAAAAAGAAACCCCATCATCCCTTTACTCTAGGAAACATTAACCGTATCTACTTTAACATCATGAATAAAAGCCCATTACATGTTATATTTGCAACAAGTACCTTGAATTCACAAGCATAGACTAGTTATGGCTTTGTTTTCAAACATGCCTAGAGCAATTGTTCTTCTTCTGCTTCTCATTTTGTCAACACCATTCATTCACAAAACCAAAAATCTTGCTGTGGCAGATTTCAAATTGATTCAAAATTTATGTCACAACTCTGAGTCACCTGAAACTTGTATGAGGTGTGTGCAGTCTTCTAAAGATGCTGAGAAATCTAACAGTGTTGGTATAGCCATAATCATTGTTGGCTGCATTAATGACAAGGCAAAGACCTTGGCACTCAACATAACACAATTGGCTTCTACAATTTCTGATCCAAATATGAAGTTCCTTTGTCAAAGATGTGTTGATGCTTATGGGAAATTCATTGCAAAGAAAATGTTGATTTCAGCCAAGCAAGCCTTGCAGAATCACAAATATGACAATGCCGAGTCTTTTGTTGTGAAAGCTCTAAAAATTGATACTACTTGCCACGAATATTTCAAAAGCTACCAAAATAAAGTGCCAAGTGAGATTTTTTATGATATGAATATGTATGAGGAGCTCTCTGAGGCTGCTTGTAGAATAATTGAAAAGCTTTAGGTACGAGGCTGATGCCTAATAAATTGCTTTGTTATGCATTTCTTAGTTGGCATCTTTAGTCAACGTTGTGTTTTAGACTAACAATATATATATATATATATATATATATATATATATATATATACACACACACGTGGGAGATATTTTCACTCCGGAGTAAAATTTATAAGTGTTATTCTTCATTTTAACGGTTGATTTTTGCTAATCTAATGGTTATATTTTAAGAAGTCATATTAATTAATTAATTATTAAATAAATTACAAGTGACAACCGTTGATTTTTGTCAATCAACAACTGAGATGAGAAGTAAAATTTTTAAGTCTTAGTCACTTCACCACGAATTAATGGTGACAAGAGTATGCATTAGGATGGAGAATAAAAATAAAAAATGAGTTGTTCATGAAAAATTGAGATCGTTTCACATGAAGCGTTGCTTTTCAAAATTCCAATAACGTCGAATGGTTTGTGCCCAGAGTTGTGTTCAGTTAGTCAGCTTACAGAACTCGGTACCCTTAAATAAGTTTAGAATTTAAATAAATCAATATTAAAACAAGACGACAGTTAGTAAAGGAATAAAGTTATACAAATCTTGAACAAATGAAATTATACAAAAATCAATAATAAAGCAGCAATTAATAATAGCATTAAATGCATGTTGACTATTGAAGAGAAAAATGACCTATTTTTTATTCAAAATAAATAAAAAATATATATTATGTCGAATTTTTTCCTTAAAGCAATCCTTTGGGACATTTATCAAGCACTAAGGAAGTATATTGAACACTTAAACAACAAAATATTTTTAATAATAAAAGTTAACAAAAAAAATATTCATTTGGCTAATAATAAAAATATTTTTAATAATAATGATAACAATAATTTCCTTCAAAAGAATATCATTTTTTATAACAGATAATTTATACAAGCTCCTAGACAAATATTCATTTTTAGTTTTAAAAAACCGTAGAGTAAAACTTTATTTGAATTCCTAAAAGATATATTTTATAAATTTAGTCCCTTACGAATAAATTTCATCAATAATTAATTAAAATTCATATTCTTTTAATATATATATATATATATATATATATATATATATTTCACTTTTTATATTATTAATACTTCTTTTAATTAAAATAATAAAAACTAAATAAAAAATTGTTAAGTAAAAGATGCGAATCAGCTCTTGCAGCTCAAGCAACTCATGAGAATAAGCCTAGCACGAGTAAAATGTAGACTTAGCGTCTGTTTGATTGTGTTTTAGTTTTTTTTGTTCTTAAAACAATTTTATAGAATTGTTTAAAAGAATTGTTTTTCTGAACAAAAGAAGGAAACAAATCCGCTTGATAAAATTATTTTTAAAAGAGTATTAAAACTTAAAAAACAAAAAGAAAATTGCTTGATAATTTTGTTTTGAAAACATATTTTCAAAGTTAGAAAACAGAAAACTCGTTTGATTATTTTTTTTCATTTTGTAATTTTGCCCACTTAAAATACCCAAAAACTGGGATCCAATTATTGGTGAATCTCTTCGAAATCTGCTCAACCAAAATTTTTGATCCATGAAAACCATGTCCGTCAGGCGTCAAGTGTTTAAGCAACTTTCTTCAGAGAAGAATGTTTTTCTTTTAACAGTGCTGATTGTTTAGATATAACTGAAAACTTAGATATATTGCAAAAAGTAGTTTCAAACGAACAAGGAATTATTTTCCTTCTTTCTTCGTGAATATTGATTGAAGTGGATAATGATAACAGGAGAGAGACAGAGAGATTGAGAGGAAAGTTAGAGTTGGGGAAAAAAATTGAAATCGTAAATGATTTATAATAACATGTTTGTATTTACACTATTGCCATTAATAAAATTAGAGTGTTCTCCGTATTTTTGTAATTCTCAAAACAAAAAATGCAAAAACCAAAAAAACTGTTTTCTAAAACCCTAATCAAACAGACCCTTATTCTCTTAAATCTTAATAAGTCAAGTCGGAGTCAAGCTTTTTCTAGGCGAATCAAGCTTGAACTAGGCCTAATTTGGCTTACCTCTCACTTCCATTCCTAATTGGGGGTACAAGCAGAAAATCCAAACTCCAACTCACCTAAACAGAAAATCGAACTGCATTCTGAAAACAGAGAAATAAATAAAGGGTATGAAATTTGTACGGTATTTAGTGTTTAAAAAGAAATACATCAACACAAAACTATATATGCCCTTATAATAAATCATATTACAGAAAAAATACAAAAAGCAGAGGATAAATCACAAGTTCATGCCCCACTTGAATGACTAGATTTTGCTTTTGCATGAGAGAAAGAATTACAAAAAGGGTACTCACAGCTGCAACCTTATACTTATTTTTCTGCAATAATTAAGCATCAGGAAATTCCGATATTAGTTATAGCTGTGGAAACAGTATCATATCACCAGAAAAATGATCACCTCGCCCCTGCTGCAATGGTATTGGTCATCCTGGATGGGCCTCAGCAGCTGAAGAACTCTCCCTGTACTTCTAGTCCAATATGGAAACATGAACTCTTAAAACTTACCATCACAAAAGGTGCAAACGACCTGGACATCAAGAAGTTAGAAGCCCCAAACAGAGGGAGTCCAGGTAAAATTCAGAGTTCAAATAGCTCATGACCAGTGACTACAAATCAACTGGTAAAATATTGTACATCTCTAGAATTCATAGATCTTCAAGACAGATAGCATGATTGACCTATTCCAACCAGTCCATTCTTGCCCAACAGAGGTCACTTCTATGTTCACTATGGGATCAAAACAGCTATTTTTAGGTATAGCATATTAGAATCTTCTCACTTAACAGGACGTACACCGACTGTTCTTACACGAAATCGGTACTGGCAGTCTTCATCTTCATCGTTGTCGTCATCTTCACTAGAATCATCTTCAACACTATCCCAGCGTGCATAGTCTAGAGATGAATGTCCTTTTGGTTTTGGAATAGTTTGCCATGCTTTGGAAGGTTGCTCGGTCGATTCCCTGTTTGGCGCTTTGGGAACTAGTGCCTCTGCTGTTGACTTTTTATGCTCATAGTTATGGTCTCTTCCTTGTTTGGATGAAAACTTGGAGTCTGTTTCCTGGGGAGCACATTCAGCACTAATAATACCTTTGCCAAGTTCATCCTTTTGATGTGTCCTAGTATTAGAAGTTGCCGCATATTTCCCTCCCATTTCTTCCTTCTTATTCTCTACTTTTAGTATCACCTCAGCCTTCTCCTCTTCCTGTTCTTCGAACTCCTCTTCTGACTCTGGTATTGGAGCAAGAGACTTTCCTTGAGCAAGAAAAAAAATAAAAAATAAAAAACCATTTCTTACTACCAGCAGATAAAGTATTTTATTTACAAAAAGAAAATTCTAGGCCAAGTTAATAGGTCAGTGACTCAGTGTAACCCATTTTTTTTCTCCCTTTTCCCTTTAGCTTGCACATGCACTAAATGAGTGTCCCCACTACTAGCACGACGAGAAAGAAAGGGCAGGGAAAAATAAAAGAAAATACCCAATTAAAAAATATAAAAACCATACAAATTCTAAGGACCGCAACAACAACAAGAATTATTATTATTATTCAATCAGAACCATAGTTGTTAGTACCTAACAATACACGATGCGTATAGTGTGATACAATTCAATACGAAGGTTAAACAATAACATTATTGAAACTGACCACATATCGTAACATGAACTGCTAAATCATGCAATTTAGGATTGTATTGAAGTTTGCGATTCGAAGTTCAATCCAAAATTTGTGATTCCATATTTGGAAGTTGAAACGACTACAGAGAATCCATTCCAATATGATTCAAAAGCGATTCTAAATTCAAATTAATACGAAAATTACAAGTCATGTAAGATTAGGGAATAGAGAGTTCAAATTCAAATTATTATGAATCTGGAAAGTCATTCAAATTAACACAAATTAATAAGTTAAGAAAACAGAACACTAAAATAGAGACTTGTGCAAGCGAGCAACTTAGAACATTCAAACTTCAGGACGTTCAGGAATAGAGACTTGCGCAAGAAAACACTAAAATAGAGACTTTCTGTTTCAAACGTTCAGGAAAACAGAGAACAACTTGGAAAATAAAAAATTCAAATTACGTACAAATAACTTATATGATATTATATATTTTAAAATCACTTTTTTATCATATTTCTGAATCTTATGATTCAGAATAGGTATTGCAATTCAACAACCTTGGTTAGAACCATAAGCCCAAGCCATACTAAATAATCTCTCATCTGTGCAATGCATGCAACAGCAATGAAAACATAAGACAGAAAGGATAAACACCCTACCAATTGTGTCCTCAAGCGAGCTTGAAGTTCTTGATAGACCTCTGAGGATGGATTCAACTCTAAGAGTCTGTTGACATCAAAAAGTGCTGAATGGTACTCTTTCAGGGTGACTAGTGTTTGAGCCCGCAGCATCAATGCTCCACTGTGATTGTAATCAAGCTCAAGCACTGAGGTACACTCTTCTGCTGCCTGAAACGGTAGTGAGGGAAAAAAAAATGACACAAGTGCAAGGACAAGCAATGGTATCATTTCAGAAAGTTAAAATCCCCATCAATGTGCTACAAAACTTATAACACAAGTGCAACTAAAGAATAAACAAAAACAAACAACTCCCAATGAAACCCACATTTGCAAGTATAAGGGTAAGAAAAATCCAAATATGCAGGCTTATCCCTATATTTTTGCAAAGAGGCTATTATTTCCTGGGATGAGATTATAAAATCATAAGACAGTTAATTCAACATAAAAAACCACCCAATATTTGTTAGCATTCGACACATTACAATTACAAATTAGTAGATCCTTCGACAGAGATTGAAGAGAAAGAAATATACACAACACATTCAACTAAGCAATTTTCCATTCACAAACCATAATTTGCACATAATTGCAAGCACAAGTTCAACAGCCAATCCAAATCAATACAAACAAAATCACCAAAACTCTATACTTTGCTAGAAATAATTATACAATAAGAATTCTTTTTCAACACACCTTAACTAATCAAACAGCTCCTCCCTCTTGGAACAGGGCTTCTAAAATTACACTAAATTTTATAAAAATATATAAATTCTTTCATTTAATAAAAAAAAAAACTAATATTTCTACGTCTTAAAAACTAAAATTAAAAGAGAGAGAGAGAGAGAGAGAGGGAACCTTCTTGAAATCGTGAAGCTTGAGAAAACAAGCAGCACGATTGCTATGCAAAGCGATCTTCTGGGGCTTCGTCTTGGCCATGGCGATCGCCTCCGTGTAGAACCCTAACGCTTCGCCGTAGCGTCCGTCGCGGTACATCTGGTGAGCGCGTTCGATCTTGTTCGACGCCATTTCCATCCAAATTCTAAGATCATAAACTTCCAATAATATTTCAAATCATCATTCAATCTCTCTCTATACTATACTATGCTATACTATATATAATATACAACGAAAAAAAATTTAAAATTTAAAATTTAAAATTTCTACTTCAGCTCAATGTCAGCTCACATAGAGAGAAAGAGTAATAGAACGAAGAAACAACGCGCTTTCATTTCTTGTCTTTCAATTTTTGTTTTTTTAAGTAAATAAACAAAAAATTAATAATTCACATTATTATTATCTCTTTATTTTTTTTATAAGTACTATTATTTAAAGGGAAAAATTATTCTCATATTAATAAATTTATTTCCTACACACCCTTCGATAGTTGTGTCATCTATTTCTTTTCTTTTCTTTTCTTTTTATTTTTCAGGATGTGGAGCCCAGAAGTTTGTTTATATGACATGAGATAACTTATCTCCTTTAACATGAGATTAATAAAATTCTTATTTAAAAAACGGATTTAGTACTTTTTCCGATAATCTATAAAATGATGTTACTTTAGAGTTTTGGTAAAAAAAAAAGGAAAAAATATTTCTGCAGTTATTTTCAAAACGACAACGTTTTGGTATTGAAATCTTAAAAAATTATAAATATAAAAACTATTATAACCCTAAAATAAATTAAAATTACAAAAACACTACGATTTTCGTTTCAAAATGACGTTGTATTGGACTTACTGTAAATAATTTATCTACAATAACTGCAGAAAAAGAACCCAAAAAAAAAAATCAAACATGTGGATGGATTTGTTCTACATTAACCAATTATCTTTATTTCGAGTAACTGAGAATATAATTATGGTAAAATTCAGTAAGAGTAGCTTTATTATTTATGTAATTTTACTTGACTTGAATTGAACTAGTTGAATAATCAATAAAACAATGGATAATATTTTTTTTTTGTTTAAAATGAGATTTTTAAATTATCCTTTATATATTTTTTCAAACATCAACACAACATTGTTTGAGCCTTTGAGGTGGTTGGAAATAAATCTATCTCCGTCCGTAACAATAAAAATATTTTTCCCATTGAATACAGTACGTTTAAATGAAGTTAATAAAATTTACCATTTGGGTTTAGTTCGTCAGCCAATTTGGGGGTTTACACTTTTGAATCGGCCCATGTGCTAATGTTTTGAACCTTGGGGTAGATTTTTTGGGCTTGTTAACTACAGTGATGCATTATTTTAGGCCCAAATCTAACCACACTCATAAAACAAAAATAAAAGCAGACATTTTATACAAATATATATATAGGGGAAAATATTTCTCAAGCTGTTTGAGATAAGTTTATCTCTGGCTGTCCCAAAACTACGTCGTTTTATTTATTTATTTCCTTACATTAATTGATTCACCTTTGAATGATTACGATTCCATTTTTCTCTCTCTTCCTTTATCACCGTTGATCCATCTTTGTACGATTATGATTTAGAAGCTGAAGATAAAATTATCTTAAGCAACTTGAGAAATATATATATATATATATATATATAGAGAGAGAGAGAGCTTATCATTTGTCAAGTTGAATTAATGATGATAAAGAAAAAGAGAGAAAATGAAAATCATAACCATTCAAAGGTGAATATATGGATCAAATGAAAATGAAAATGAATCAATAAGGAAATAAATAAACAAAACGGCGTAATTTTGGAATGATCGGAGATAAATATATTTCAAGTAACTTAAGTAATATTTTTCTCGTATATATATATATGTGTGTGTGTGTGTGTGTAAACATTTCTACAGCCACTTTAGATAAGGTATCTGCAGCTACCCTTTATAACTATATATATAGCTATTTGACCCTTTTGCCCCTTATTAATTAATTAATAACCATTTTGTCCCTTATTTAAAACTATCTACCAATTTGTCTCTCTTTAATCGATTAAATTGAATATTTAATCGATTAAATAGTCAAAACTGAAAACAAAAATGGTTGACTTGAAGATTTAATCGATTAAATCTTCAATTTAATCGATTAAATCTCTCTCTTAATTTATTTAATCGATTAAAATTTATATGTAATCGATTAAATATCTCAAATGAGCGTGAAAGCATTGATACCAACTCGTAAAATGGCAACTCTTAATAAAACGCAATCAACTCTTATTAAATACAAAACACAATCAACTCCTATAATTAAATACAAAACACAATCACCTCCTATTATTAAATACAAAATACAATCACCTCTTATTAAATACAAAACGCAATCAGCTCCTATTAAATACAAGTTTTAATCGATTAAATAAATTAAGAGGGAGATTTAATCGATTAACTTGAAGATTTAATCGATTAAATCTTCAAGTCAACCATTTTTTCCAGTTTTGACCATTTAATCGATTAAATCTTCAAATTAATCGATTAAAGAGGGGCAGATTGGTAGATAGTTCTGAGTAAGGGGCAAAATGGTTATTAATTAATTAATAAGGGGCAAAAGCGTCAAAAAACCATATATATAACATTAAGACAGGTTCTGAAAAGTGACTGAGGAGAGAGTGTAACACCCCGTATATATCTGATTTGTTAACATGTCATCGTATTAAGCCACGCTTAATTAAAATGCAAAATATCTTTTTCGACATTCAATTATGACGTCATTATACTTAGCCAAGTTGATTACTTAATCATTTTCATAAAAACATCGCCTATATGTAAATTGCAGAAGACATCTAACTGAAATACCTCAATATATTAATAACAGTGAGTATCTAAAATCACGGAACTACAACACGTAGTCCGGACATAATCCTGATACATTATTAAAACTCGAATCTAAAACAAGACATAGTCAAATCAATGCGGTATGGGCAATCCCCATGCTCACCAAATAAGGCAACAAAGCCAACAAAGTCTCAACAGCAGCAACATAATCATAGCTAATCAACAAAATAACAGTAGATATAATCCAGCATCCAATATAATCAGCATAACAGCATATAATTCAACTAAGCTCCGGCCTCCTGCCGCTTGAGGTCTAAACCCCCGCATTACCTGAACCTGAAATGGTGCCCCAAACGTGGGATGAGATCTCTAAAAAGAAATCTCAGTAAGACAAGGGGTCCTCAAGGATCTTCCACCCCAAGCTCACTTACATGTGCAATATAAGTTCTAGAGCAGTTTACACAATATATATATAAGTTCAATAGTCAATGTAATGCACAGATAACCATGTCATGCATGTCAATATAATCTACTAGCCAGAGAAATGCAGGATATACGTCTATCTCCTACAAATAGTGCAAGACGCTACTTGAATCCACCCCAGTCTCACCATCTTGTATGACGCTACATAATTAGGCTTACCGTCAAAGTGGAATAACACATGCATATTATAAGGCCCTTACACATAACCGTTCAAAAGCATTCCAATCATCAAAGCATGAAAAAACATCATGCATACAAACCATTCCCCATGGGGTATGGTGGAACCAACAATGGCTAAACCGATGACACGAAAGCTTACCTTGCAAGCTAGTTATCCATACCAAGAGTCCACACAAGTTCAAAGCCCACAAACAGCACAATAACAATCTGTTAATACAATACTTAATCATCAATAATCATTACTCAAGATTACACTAAGTGATTAAGGTTTTCATACTCATTTTAACTCATTTCATGTTGTTTCTGCAGAGGTATTCGAATACTCCACGAGTAGTATTCGAATACTCCAGCTCTCTAGAAAGTATTCGATTACTTTCATTTAAGTATTCGAATACTACCAAGTATCCGAATACTTCTCCCCCAGTATTCGAATACCACATTATCCGAATCCCAAACCTCACTGTATTCGAATACTTTTCAGTATTCGAATACTTCTTCAAAGGTATCCGAATACTTTTCTTCCTAGAAAAGTATTCCCATACTCCTGCAAGGAGTATTCGACTACCCGTTTAAAACTACAGCTGCAACTCTTTACCAAATACTCTAAGATTTTAATATGTTAAACTAGACATCTCAAGATTTCTGACGACATTTTTTATGTCTCAATCGGAGTTGTATAACTCCGGTTATGATTTTTGCAAAGTTCCTACAACAAACTGAATTTCCAGCAATAGGGTTTCGACTTCAAACATAAACTGAGAGAAATCCTCTTATCCAATGGATCTGAAAATTTACATGGTTGTATCCCTATGTGTTAGATTCACATAGGTCCAAACCTCACTCAATTTAGAGCTCTGTAGCTCGAGATATCATAATTTTACTAAACTAGGTCGCTGCTGTCTCGCGAAGTATTTGTTTAGTGCATTTTTTCAGGAAGTATTCGAATACTGCCCGAAAAGTATTCGAATACTTCTTCGAAAGAATGCAGAAAACTGAGTTTTAAAGTTATAATTGGCCTCCAATGATCCAAACTCGATCTGGAGTCCAAGAACTCCTTAAACAGATGTTTATTAACATGCTTAGGACTCATAAACACATTCCTTTATTCAATTGATCAAAGTTTTACTTTTTAACCGATTAAACAAGCTTAAAATCATCAAAATACAAAGAGGTGATCATGGTATACCTCTAAGCTCAGAAAATCCGAAAATAAGACACCATAAGGGTCCTTAACATAGCACCAAAGTTCTGCCACTTCCCAAATACGAAATGCACTACAAGCTAGGACCTTTAACCATCAAAATGGCTCCCTGAAGCCTCCAAAGACAAGTAGGTGGCTTCCTCCAAGAGAACTACCAACTCAACCCCCACAACCTCTCATACTCAGAAGCTACACTCATAAATGGAGCACCTTTCAACCTCTCAAGGCTTAAGCACACTCAAATATGAAGCCTTTATGAAGAAATCAATAGTAAAGGTAATCTCTTGAAGGTTTTCTATGGAGAAGAAGGCTAAGGGAGGGTGAAGGAGAGGGTGGCAGTCAAATGCATCAGAAACCTCTACGTAGGCACATCAAAATCTGACCTAGGTTATTGTGCAAGTGGCTAAATATAGCCGACTTAAGTTTAACCACACAGTAATAGCACTAATAACTACGCCTAGAATTTAAATCTCAAACTTAGGATTTTGAACCTACTCATTTTTCTAGGATTTATCATATATTTATTTTATTTTCGCAGCACCTTCCTGGTACGTGCTTTTCCATAGTCAGTATCAGTTCTGGCACCAGTTCTCACTATTTTGACCTGAAACTTGTTTTACTAGTCCTAAATAATACTCTAGGAATATTCATGCACTTATTATAATTTTCTGGGATACTTCATCGGTACGCATTTATACCGAGTAGCAGAACCGGTATCTGCACTTTTCGTCAGAAAAGCGACTTTCAGCATTATTTCTCACTTACTATAATTATTAAAGCCTCATAATAATTATTAGGGTCAATTATGAAATTATTTCCTAATTTCTCTTAATTGACTAATTAACTTCCTTAATTAACGGTGCGAGTTTTTACATTCACCCCACCTTTTTAGGATTTTGCCCTCAAAATCAGAAAACATATCTGTCTCGAAGCGCGGGATACTGCCGGAGAAGCTTGTCCTCTCGCTCCCAGAATTACCCTTCAGGAATTCTTTCCGTTCATCGTACTCTGACCATCGAAATAATCTCGTTCCTCAGCTGCTTCTCCCCACGATCAAGAAACTTGAGTGGTCCGACGAGAGTTTTCAAGTTCTCCCGAACCTCCACAACATCCGGTTGTACAACTTGTGAAGGATCCGCTACAAACTTGCGAAGTTGAGACACGTAAAACACGTCGTGGGTGTTGGTCAAGTTCGGAGACAAGGCAAACCGGAAGGCAACAGGTCCTACTCTTCCACGTAACTGGTATGGTCCAATGAATCGCGGGCTCAGTTTCCTCACTCCAAGTGCCCGAACAACACCGGTGACAGTGAAAGTCTCACAAACACGTGCTCACCCTTACTGAACTCCAGTGGACGATGCTTAACATCAATGTAGTTCTCCTGGCGACTCTGCGCCTGCTTCAACTTTCCTCTAATCATCTGAATCGGCTGGTGGTAAATTGGACAAGGTCCAAGACAAACAAATCTTTATCTCCAACCTCAGACCATCAGGTAGGAGTTCTACACCTCTTACCAAACAGCGCCTTGTAGGGTTCCCTGTCCAGGCTAGCAAGGAAAACACAGTTGCACAAAAACTCAACCGATGCCATGTACCTATCCTATGTTGGGCCTTGCTCCAAAGTGCAAGCCCTCGAAATGTCCTCCAAGGTCTGGATGATCCGCTCAATCTGTCCAACAGTCTGAGGGTGATAGGCTGTACTCAGTAGCAACCGAGTTCCAAAAGCTCTCTGCAGCGCCTCCCCGAACCGAGAGGTGAACTTCAGGTCCCTATCACTGATGATACACTCGGGCACCCCGTGAAGACTCATGATCTCGCGAACAACTAGTTTGGCCAACTGCTATGAAGAGAAACTCGCCTGTATCGGAAGAAAGTGGGCAGACTTTGACAATTTGTCCACAATGACCCAAATAGAGTCAATACCAGCCTGAGTCTTAGGCCAACCTACCACGAAGTTCATGGAAATACCTTCCCACTTCCACTGCAGTACCTAAAGAGGTTGAAGCTTACCAAACGGCTTCTGGTGTTCAATCTTCACCTTTAAGCACAAGCAACAAAGTTCTTCCTTCTTCCAAGACACACTGTCCTGGTTGTTCACATGATCCCAGCACTCTGTTAGCACTTGCGCCGACTGGGTCTTCTCCAAAAACTCTTTCTTGACTCTCACAATCTCTGCCTCGAGAAGTGCACCCCCAAACAAAGAGGTCACCGTCAAAACTCAAAGTTTCACAATGACATCAAAACATCATCCGATTCTCTGGGATCATCAGTCACTTTCTCAATAGAGGTGACCCGACCCCACCAACTCTAAACCACACAAATCTTGAGTGAGTTTGGTCTCATTCCATGACTCTAACCTCGACAAGACTTACAAATTATAATCAATATCCTCAAAATAAATTCATATTCATTTCACAGTATGAAATCATGATCATGTTCATTTCAACCAATACATGTTAGTTAACATACTAATTCACATAATGACGTACCTTAGTTCACGTACACCTGCAAAATTTTCAATTTCAATAGCATAATAACCCAAAAACTCTAAGTAACGGTATACCTCAATCTCCATGGTATCTGCAAAATCGAGAGTCAGTCAAAGGTAAAATAACATTGATATATTACAATCGTACTTATTTTATGCTTAACATTATCCATGGTGTTCAACTACTTATGACGCATATCAATAATCAACATAAGATCCTAGAGTCATGGAGACCACTCAACTCACAAACGAATTGTACATGCACTGCCTCGCATATACTAGATCACGCGTGGCCTTGCTACGAATTCCAAGTGTTACACACTCAGTTTCCCTGAAGAGAATTTCACATCCTCAAACAGAGCACCATCACGCTTAAGTAATGGCATAAGGCATCTTGCCTGAATAACAACATGACCGGTGCTTCCCATGGAGACACGCTCGGTCGGATGAAGTCTTTCGCCGAAAGACCCTCAGAACGCTACTTCAACTCAGCCAACTCTGGTGGCGACATCCGGTATGGAGCTAATAACAAGGCCCCACACCAGGCAACAATTCAATAGAGAACTCTATCTCCCACTATGGCGGACACTCAAGAATCTCCTCAGGAAGCGCCTCGAGGAATTCCTTCACCACAGGAATGCCAGTGCGATCCTCCTGTGTCCCACTCACCAAACCTCCCAACATGACATAACCAATGTCCCTGCTCACAAGGCTCTCCTAGCCCGTAGCAATATAAGGCGAGGAACTGGCTGTGGAATCACACGGAGACATCACCACTTGCTAGGCACAACAATCAATCAATCAATCAATCATCGCACAACTATTGGACAATCCATCCACGCCAAGGATGATTTCCAAAATTAGCCATCGGTAATCCCACCCGATCTACCGAGAACTCACGGTCATTCCACTGAAACACGACATCTCGATGTACAGTGGTAGACTCTCACTTTTCTCCGGTGGCGGTGGTCAACCGCAACGGTGGAGAAAGCACAAAAATGGGCAACTCAAGCTCCACAACAATCGGGGTTGCAATAAAGAATGCGTATCCCCGAAATCAAACAAAATATTAACAGCAATTCCCCAATGGAAACAGTACCTCTGACAAAGTTCAGAGCTCGGTCCGACAGCTGATGATCCAGTGCATAAACACGGTCAGTCTCTGATGGTGCAGGAAACATCTGAATAGGATCCGTCTGAACTGCTGCAGCCTTCGCCATAGACGACGGACACTCTCTAGCATAATGGCCCTCCTGACCACACTGGAAACAGATAGTATGGACGGTAGCACACGGCCCCAGATGAAACTTACCACATCCCGTGCATCTGGGAGTAGGAGGTCTCGCTACACTCCCAGGAAACATCTGAAGGGGGGTCGTTTGAACTGTTGCGGCCCTAGCAACTAAATTATAACAATCCTTGGCAATATGGCCACTCATCCCGCATTTGTAACATAGCAACTCTCTAGTAGCACATCGTCCCAAATGCTCATTTTCGCAACCTACACACTGCGGGATAATCAAAGGTCTAGCAAAGTTGTTTACCAGAGAAATAGACCTCTTGAATTTGTTGCACAGTTGTTTGACTTGAAGCTGCTTCCCTTTACCTCTGCCCCCAAACTTCCTGCCCTTCGAGGAAATGGAACCACTGTTTCTCATAGCCTCAGATTCTTTAATTTTCTTTGCCTCGTGGTTCACACGAATTTTCTCGAAGTCCTTAGACGTCGATCCAGCTGTCCTTTCTAAGGGACATAATGAAACACTGTGTATTGCTGCAGCTCGCTCCATTTTGGAAGCGCACCCTTTGATAAGATGGCCTGGCTGGCCACATCTAGAACATACTCTTTGTCCTTGCCTGCAAGTACCCTTATAATTCTCTCCACACGGGATGCACTCACGCAACAAGGATTCATTCCCCACTAGTATCCCTCTAACTCCACTCCCACACGGGTGTGAGGATGGAGTTTGTGGCAGCGGAGGATGTTGGCTGTCATGACAACTGATTCTCGTCTCCTCCAATACGAACCGAAGCATGGTCATATACGCCAGTCGATTCGCCTCCAAAACATCCTCAATGGCTTTCTGGTTCGCCTCCCGAACGGCGTCCTGTTGGACAGGTGGCTTCAATACTCAAGAGGGGGGTGAATTGAGTTTTACAAAATCTTTTCGCAAAGTACCTCCTTTGATGTTTTAAAGACTATTTCTTCAATAAAGTGATTTAATAAGGAAATGTCTAATTGTAAAAGCAAGTGTAATGATCAACAAAGTAAGCAAGCGAATATATAAAGACAATCTAAGATGCAATTTTAATACTTAAATAAAGAGATTAAGGTTAGAGAAATTGCAAACTAGATGTATCCTGGTTCGGTCACTACCACCGTGACCTACGTCCAGACTGAAGCCGCTCGATCAATTTTTTTCACTAACTATCAAGCTTGAGGGTGCTTGACAAACCACTACAACTTTTCAAGACTTCGGGCTCTTGATGCCTTACACTTTTTCACTCCAAATTTTCTTAGGAATTTGGTAACCTCTCAAATATAGGGTTCACTCCCCTCTCAAATCAAGAAGTAGGATTGAGGTGATTAGAAGTGGCTAAGTACTCTCAAAGTACAGATTGAACAAATTGAAGAACTAAGAGATGTATAACTTCAAAGGAAAGATGAGCTCAAGTGTATGCAATGATTAAAGTAAGTAATTTATGAGCAATAAAAGGCTAGTAAGAGTAATAAAGCTTCAATAAATGCTATAGGGTCGTGTACTGTTCATCCCAACTTATGTGGGTATTTATAATGACACCTCCTATGAAAACTAGCCATTTCTAGCCGTTTATAGCCGTTGTAATCCGTACATATCCAGATATTTGTCGGGCACATATCCGGATATTGTATATCCAGATATTCTTTGTTCCATATCCGGATATCTGATATCCGGATATTCAAAGTGGAATATCTGGATATTTCATAGCAGCAGCCTTTTTGTACGAGTTCTGAGTTTCTACTCTTTCCAAATGGTTTTTATGACGTGTAATGCATGTTATTGGTTATGGAAATTATCTAGAAAAGTTTGTATCACATAGGTACTTCTTCCAAACCAAATTTGTACATATGAAACCATTTGTCTTGTCTTTCTTTTTAAGGATGCATGCTTTTGAAATATATGATTGATGAATGACCTTGAGCTCATGCAATGCTTTGTATCTATACATCTTTACATATCTATCCTAAGTCCTAAATGAATATACCATTTGAGATTCTGGACTTGGATTGATGCTTAAGACTTGGTGCATACTTTCACATTTGCTTTTTGGATATTGCTCCGTCTTTGAATCATTCCTCTTTGTTATCATCAAAACCATGTTGTCGTGGAATCATCAAGTATACGTTGTATCCACATCATCACTTTGATTCATCAATCTCCCCCTTTTTGATGATGACAAACTTTAAATTGAGAAAGAGAGTTAGTGTTGCATAAATTAATTCAATTGAAATATAGTACTCCCCCTTAGTTCATGGCATAAGTTATTTTCAATTTTCAATATCTCCCCCTATTTACCTTGCAACTTGAGTAATTGAATATTTCGCAATTTAGTAGATGTTTCTCCCCCTTTGGCAATATCAAAAAGAAGTAATCCAATAGTGAAAGGAGTATGCAAGTAAGAAGATAGTGTAATGAAATTGCAAAGAAAATACGATGCATATCATTAAACGAAAAGCGGTACATACATCAAGTAGATACGCGTAGTACTCAAACAAAATATCAATCAAAAGGAGTACAAGCGTCCAAAAAAGGCATAGTCTAGCTATGAAACAAAAAGACAATAAGTAATCCTATACTAAGAGTTGTCGTCATCACTGGAAGTGTCCGCAACTGAGGCGGTGGCCTCATCATCCTCATCTCCCTCAGCAGGAGCAACATGAGAGCTGCCAGCATCACTGATAGGAGAGTGAAGGCAAAGGGAGGTCTCGATGCGAGTGAGACGAGAAGAGACATCCTCACGGAAGCGGTACCAGTCCTCACGGAATGCAATATGAGCAGCTTCTTGCTGCTGAAGGTAAAGCATGATGTCGTGAGAAGTATAGCCACGAGTCGTGGTGTGTGGAGGAGGCAGTGGAGGAAGGCGAGTCGCAGCAGTAGAAGGTGGATCTGCTGGCCTATTAGCAGCCTGCGGAGTGTGCAAGTCCTCCTCCATGTCAATAGCTGAGGCATCTCCATATGTGGCCTCATCATCCCATTGCCACTGACCATGTAAGTAAACAAAGTTCGTCTTGATCAGCAGCTTTTCTCCAAAGCAGTTGTGAGCGGGCCTGAGCTTCTTTTTTGCTTCACCATCCATGGGCACACCCTTAAGTTCCATGATGCGCTGAATGAGCATAGGGTATGGCAGATGTGCAGTGGAACCATAAGAGGCATCCCTCATCTGACAGCAGAAGGTGTGGCGCCAGTCAATGGGGAGCTGAGTACCAATGGCCCACATAGTAAAAAGATCATTCTCCTGAACAATGGCATGATTTGAATGCCTAGGGAGAATGATGTGAGATAGCACATACAGCAGGATGCGAGCAGAGATGGTCAGCTTCTTGGCTGAGAATCAGACCAGGTTTATCTGTGCAGTCCGGGGACGAAGGATGGAAGCCAAGAATGCTGCACGATCGTAGGACTGAAAGTCGGAGAAGTGAATCCCATCAAAGGTGAGCGGCTCAGTCAAAAAATCATCGTCAGCAGCATCATCCATCTGAAAGGTATAGCCAACTAGCTCCTCCCAGTCATCCGGTGTGACGGTAATGTCGACACCCTTTACGCGAGACCGTAAAGTGCCATTAGAGTACTGGATGTTCTTGTAGAATGCTGTAACAAGAACTTCGGAGTAAGAGCACTGTAGGGCAGCAAACTGGAGTAAGTTGACAGAGTCAAGAGTCGGGCAGATGTCAAACCCCTGAGCCGCCAAAAAGGCAGTGTCCAAGTACTTCGGCTCCAGAATAGGGCGTGTG
>NW_026896858.1:0-25800 GCF_033153095.1 Gastrolobium bilobum | reverse complement strand
CAAGCTCAAACAAGTTTTGTGGAAGAAACCTGAGCATCTCTCAAAAATCAAGAAGCATCTATTAAAAATCTGGAAATTCAGATTGGTCAGCTTTCCAAACAGATGGCTAAGAGGCCTCCAGGAACCTTTCCTAGTAATACAATTATTAATCCCAAGGAACAATGTAATGTCATCATTACAAGGGAAAGTGTGGAAAAACCAATAGCTGCACCGAGTAGTGAAAAAGATGCAAAGAAGGAAAATCCTACTGAAGAGAAAGCTGATGATCCTGTCGATAGAGATGTCACAATTTTTGGAGGACCGTTAAATGATACCCCACGTAAAAAAGTAATAAAGAAGCTTTCTTTAGAGGAAAGGATGAAATCACTTGAAGATAATCCTTATGTTAAGGCTGCTTATCCTCAGAGGTTACAGCAGAACGAGCAGAAGAAAAATATCCCTAAATTCTTAAAGATTTTTAAGAAGCTGCACATCAATATCCCCTTTGCGGAAGCTTTAGAGCAAATGCCATTATATGCTAAGTTTCTTAAAGAGATCTTAACCAAGAAGCGAAAACTCACAGTAGAAGGATCCATTATCTTGACAGAGGAGTGTAATGCAATCACGCAGAAGAATTTACCTCCAAAATTAAAGGATCTGGGGAGTTTTAGTATCCCTTGCACGATTGGCTCGATGACAATAGAGAGAGTTTTATGTGATTTAGGTGCCAGCATCAACGTAATGCCATTATCTATGATGAAGAAGCTGGGAATCACAGAAGTGAAGCCGATCAATATGATTCTGCAACTAGCTGACCGCTCCACCAAGCAAGCATATGGAGTAATAGAGGACATACTTGTTTAGGTGGACAAGTTCATCTCCCCGATGGACTTTGTTATCTTGGATATAGAGGAGGACGCTATTGCTCCCATGATCTTTGGGAGACCTTTCTTAGTGACCTTCGGAGTGCTAATTGATGTGCCTAAAGGTGAATTGATCTTAAGGGTGGAAGGAGAAAGGGCTATTCTCAAAATATTCGAAAAAGAAACTCCACCACCTACAACTCAGCCAGAGAAAATTTTCTTAATTGAGGAAAAGAAGGCTGAAGAGGAAGAAAAGAAAGATCATAAGCCAGATGAGAGTTGCAAGCCGGAGGTGAAGATGGCAAAGCCTAAGAGCAAGGGAAATCACATCAAGACTAAGTATAGAGTTCTTGAGGTCAAACCTTCTCGCCCGTATGCACGAGAGTACTATTACGGCAAAGCAATATTTATGATAAAAGGAATGGCATCATCTTTGAATTCCGGCTACAAGCCGCCATGACTAATGAAGATGTAACGTCAAGCTAATGATGTTAAACAAGCGCTCTTAGGAGGCAACCTAAGAATTTATTGCTTTTAAGTTAATTATTTTAGTTTATTTATGATGCCAGCAAATTTTTTTTTTAGGGCCATTTTAGTTTTATTTTTCTTTTGTTTATCTGTTTTGATTAGTGATGACTCTGGTGATGTACATATTTATTTTTCTCACTCTGTTGTGAGCATGATTGCTACGACTGACTTTATCTGATGATTTTTTTTGTTGAGATGATGTGTGCAGTTCTTTCTTTTTGATTTATTAATTGCTGAGGACAACAAATTCCTAAATCTGGGAATGAGGACGCACCGCACCACATATCTAGTAGCAGTAATAGCAGCCAGTACAACTATGATTCCTGTGATGAGTAGAACTGCAATTTTTTTGTAGAAAAACAGGGAAAATTCTCTTCCTTATTCCTCTTTATTTTATTTCTTTTCTTCGTTTGAATTATGAAATCTTGCTAAGTTAGAATTAGTCAGTAAAAAAAATTAATTTATGATGTGATGACTTAGAATATATTTTATTTTATTTTTTTAGGAATAAGCATTGATTGAGTTAGTCTAAGAGTCAGTAAGAATAATGAAATTACAGTATGAGTGATTGAGAAAGAGCATAAATTACTGAATTGCACACATAGCCATGAGGTTTGAGCCCAAACATAAATTTCTTTTCACTGTGCATTTTACTCTTGAAAATATTACCAGAACTTGCTTTGTTTCTCCTTAAAGTAGTTGTTTACATGCATGTTTGAAATGATTGAAGCATTTTATTGTTTTAGCTACTTAACCAAAAAGCTAACCATTATTATATTCTTTGTTTAGCCCTTTGAGCCTAAGCCTTTTCTGTTCTTAATACATGTTGTCTTAATTAGCCACTCCATATACATATCTACCTTAAATTAGTTTGGATTATAGAAATTTTATGGTTGAGTGTAAACATGAGTACTTTATCATGTAATTCAAAGTGGTGAAAAAGGAAGTTAGGTGAATGGAGCAAAAGCAAAAGTTGAAAATGGTGAAAAATAAAAATATTTATTTTTTCTATGCAAATAAAAGTGTTGGAAGAAAATAAAAAAAGAAAAGTATTGGAGGTTGAAAAAGAAAAACACAGAAAAAAAAATAAAGGTGTTAAAAAAGAAAAAGGAGGAAAGAAAGAAAGGAGAAAAAGGATTATTGTTTGAGTGTTTACACTTTACCATTATCTTTCTGTATTTTAATGTTTTAGCTAGTTTTTCCTTATTTATACTACCTTTAGCCCAACCCCATTACAACCTAAATAAAGACCTCTTGATCTTTTGTGCATGTGAATTAACTGTGGAAAGTGAGAATATTATCAAGCTTATGCAAATATTGATACAGTGAAAATTTGAGTGAAACACTTACCCTTAGACATATGAGTGATGAGTGATTTGATATATCTGGTGAGGGATGTGTTAAAAATTCAGTTTTTATGCTTGATGGATAGAACTCATGCTTTGATTTTATAACTTGCTTACTTTTAAGGCTGCTTAGTTAAATGTTGATTCTTAAAAATCCTATTATTTTCTGCCTAAGTTTGATCATTCTTGAATTGATATACTGTTTAGTTTTATATTAAGCATGCTTACATTATTCCATGTTTTTAATTCAATTCATTGTTGAGGACAACAATGAGTAAATCTGGGAATGATTTGATAAGTGTCTAAAACACTATGTTTTTAATATCAAATATAGTTCAAATAATAATTAATATGATTAAAAATATAGTGTTAGTTAATAAAATCTAAAGATATTAAAATACCAACAACTTGATAAGATTATAATCTCCTTTCAGTTTGTTTCAAGTCTAAAATAACAAATTGCAATCAAGAAGGATAAAGGCAGTTGCAAAGGATAAGGATCAAGAAAAATAAAGAATTAATCAAAATTAATCCTCAGCGAGCCTAGTCCAAATTAAAAAGCCCATTTTTATTTCTCTAAAAATGCACATTAGGGCTTATTCCATTTATTCTTGGATTGGGGGAAAGACGAGGCAGAGGAGCGCATTCAGAAGGCGGAGGAATGGTCAAAGCTTCACCGTGGAGACCGGGTTTTATTTTCCTTTTTATGAATTTTAGTTTCTTTTCATCTATTCTTGTTTTTTTGACTATGTCAAGCTAATTTTTTTAATAGTTAGGATGAGACAGAACCAATGGGTTCTTAGTTGATGTTTATTTATTTCTTACGAATTACATTCTTGCTTTTGAATTATGCAATTAATCTGATATTTATGATTAGTCTTATTTATGATCTGGCCAATCTTGAATGAGCATTAGAGTCGTGCATGACAATAAGGATGTTGGTGTATCGATTCCGATTGGTTGATTGCTGGAATTTGTATGATCGAGGGATAGACTTATGAATTCTATAACTGTAGGTTCTTGCGTTAATGCTTATTTTATGAAAAAATATTAAGGGATTAGGCTTTGGATTAGAATAAAGGATTCGATTACCAAGGGATTGAGATTTAATCAATCATAGAAAGAGCTGTTAATAATTTGATCTTGAATGTAATCGTAAGTATAGGCAAACTCGTTAAGAAACCATTGGGGAAGTTGAATCCTAGCTACGCCTTTTTATTAAAACTTAAACTCAATTTCTAGATTTATTAAATCTGAATTTATTTTCTAAAATATTAAAAATTAAAAATAAGTTTACGAATTCTGTTTTTAATTTAATTACAATATTCTCAAACCAATATTTCACGATCGATCCAACTTTAGTTAAATAGATAAATTAATGCTTGGTCATCAGTCCTCGTGGGATCGATAACTTTTCTTATTACTTGTACGACCGGTGCACTTGCCGAGTTCGCAACAGTGGTAACAAGAACAAAATGACTTGGTTATCAGTTGTGAAACCAGTTGCAATGAAGAAGCCGAATGGCAAGTGCTTCAAGTGCGGACTGAAAGGACACTGGATAAAAGATTGCCCAGAGGTGATGAAAAAAAAAGGCATGGGTAATTTAAAAGGCTTATTTAGCGGATGAATCTATGATTCAAGAACCACTAATTATATTTGTTGCTCTTTGCAGTGACTCAAACATAGAGGGCCTATTACCGTTGGACAAAGATATTTTAAGCTTGAAGATGGGGAGCTTGTGTCTGCGTTAGCAGTAGAATAAGTTATTTCATCTTTTGATAATTTATGAGTTTTGTTTTGGGTGACTGTTTATTTATTCCGGATTTGAAGACGAATTTTATTTCTGTTAGTTGTTTTGTATAAACATGGTTTGACAGTACAGTTTAATTCCTTAGTTTTAATAAGAAGTTAAACTTCTTTTCCCATGTTTGGTATGAGTAAAAGTAAAAAAATCACAAGATACTTTTTTTCCGTCATTCCCGATTTTAACTACACACAAGAAAAAAATAATCTCATCACATCCATGGTATTATTTTTTTCCAACCAACTAGGAAACACATTTTCACATTTTAAGACAAAAATGCCCTTATGCAATTTATCAGCAGATGTGTAAAAATTGATAATTTTTTCATTTCGGTTCAGATTCTCATCAATATTTTACAATTAACCAAACATAGCATCAGTAAAATTAACCCAATTTTCCTGGAAAAATTTTGGCCTACCAAACACCTTTCCATAACTTACCCGAAAAAAAATTCTTACTATATTCCCGGAAATCTTTTTTTCCCGGTAAAAAAAATATCTCATCTACCAAACGCCCCTAAAGCACATCTTGAGGAAATATTTATCTTCCAAAAACTAATATTTGCCATCAGCAGACGACTCTCCTCCCACTCCTTATCACTTTCACTATTGTCATTGTCACCTATTGTAGTGGAGTGACGCTTATGACCACCCATAGATGTGGCTAAAAAAGTAAAAAAGAAAGGGAAATTAGGTGATAAGCTTCCAACTTAATATGTATTAAGGGTCAAATAAGTAGTTTCTTGATTTAGGTCAAATAAGTAGACTTCCTATGAATCCATATTTTGGTTTAACTTTCTTTTTAATAAAATTTGTCTCAAATTGTTATGTGTTTATCGTGAATTGCTTGTTCAAATTCTTGTATGATCTGATCACCCATATAGGAATAATGAGGGTTAGATTTCTAAATAGAGATATTGGAAGGTTAATCTAGATAGGGGTAAACATCAATTCTTGCATGTTCTGGACATAGACTTGTAGGATTTACACACTTGTGAAATTCATCGCGCATAATGCTTGACCTAAAAGGGGTTTCAAAGACATTATGATTCTAATTAGATTAAAGAGTTAAATAACTAAGATATTAGGGATTTAACGAATTACCACTTAGATGATGAATTGTTTGGAACAAAGAGTTAGAAATTTATTGAAAAGAGCTAAATCACTTAAGATGGATCGGAGGTGAAGTAAACCTCTAACTGCACTTTACATTAATTCTTGATTTCCAACTCTTCTTTTACTTGTTTGAATCCTTTTCTTGTGTTTAATTGTTACATGGCATTTGTTCTTTTAATTGCTTCCTTTAAATTGGCTTTCAATTAATTAGAAATTATTCTTCCCAAACCAATTTTGATTTGTCAAACTTAAGCAAAATAGTAAAAATAATGTTTAGAGACCCAAATCCTTGTGAGCATGATACTCTACTCACTTCTGTATTAGTTGTTCGATTGGTATACTTGTTGTGAATGCAACATTAGAGTACATATTTGGTGAATAGGGGTATTAACCGGCCGAGCCGAGCCGAGCTTTGGTCTTAAAAGGCTAAGTCTGTGTTTAAATGTGTCAGTCTGACCAAGCTTGTTACCTGTTATGAATATAATTATCGGCCTTGGCCTGTGACCTGACTTATTTACAAAAAATAAAAGCCTGGTTTAGCCTGTTTAAAAAAAATAAGACAACAAAAATTTATCCAAACAGAATATACAATCAATAACACTAGTAATTCCATAAATATTCATAAATTCAATGTTATCCAAACAACATAATATAGAAAAAATCATTTAAAAAGTATGTTTAACCAATAAAATGGGATTAAATGGATTGAGGAGTAAGAGAGGGCTATTACAAGTAATATAAAAAATATAAATAAAAATAAAAAATAATATACTAGACAAGTCTGAAAGGCTGTAAAGTCGATCTTTTGAATTGGAGTCTAAGGCCTTCTATTAAACGAGCTTTTATACAAGTTCATGTCTGGTGCCAATAAAAACATGTAAGCGCCAACAAAGATGTAAGCTCGGGTTTTCACGAGTCGAGTCAAAGGCTTTTGGTTCGTTTAACACCCTTGTTGGTGGAGAAGTATTTGACGCAAGGAAGCACCCTCATTATCTCACAACAGCGAAGACCCAAAAGGATGGTTACTTCGTAAAACCCTAAACAAGAGAAAACCCATAAACCTTAAACAAGAAGAAATGAAGGGTGCAGGAAAATTCAATTAGCATTCAATATGGGGGGGGGCATTTCATATAGAATAAACAGGTGAATGGGTGTCGCCATTACAGATTTATAGGCCATCAGGAGAAATACAAGACGAAAATTTCCCCACGATCTCTAATGCATGTCTGAACAATTAGAATATACAATGTATAAATACATAACTATCAATATGAACAAACAAAAAAAAACAATCAGTCAACTAAGTGTTGAGATTTACAGAGCGCTCACATCTAACCGGCCCTTCAGTAGACCTTTGATAAGCAAGTTTCCTTGGACGACCACAAGCACAAGCACAACAAATGTGCATTTCCTCTTAAGTTTCCTCAAAAGCCTCAGCTCATCCGAAGGAGCTGAACTCGTCCAAGGACAATGCGCTTGTCTTACAAGAAGAGCAATTAAAAAAAATCTTTACCCAACACCTTAAGGTTTTGGGTTGAAGTAGTTTTTTATCAATGCGCCTAAATAATCACAAGTCATGAGTTCGATCCTCACTGTCCCTACTTTCTGGTGGAATTAAAATAAAGAAAGCAGTAAACAATAGATTGGACATGTACAATATCCACACTTCAAGCCCAAAGAGCTCACTCACACTTCAAGCCCAAAGAGCTTTTACATTAGGGGGTGCGTTAGAGAATAATATAAATCATTAAAAGATTTCCTCACCCAACACTTTAAAATTTTGGAGTGAAGTGGTTCTTTATGAACACAGCAACTAGCTGCTCGGAACGGACACCCTTAACCTGGATAGTTGAAACTCGGCCCTTTTGCTCCTTGTTCGAAAGCACCTGCTACTACAATTTAGGCGGTCAATTGTTCTGGATAATGGGACCCATATGTTTTAGAAGATAAAATCCTAAGTCAATCCTAATTCGGATATGAATGAACATCATCTATTAAAAGAGTTGAATCTTACCCATACTTTCCCATCTTTAGGAAAACCCCTTTCCCATCTTTAGGAAAACCCCTTTTATAACTAAATGGTTAAACTCTACAATTACAAACTTTTTGAACCTTGGTCTCTTTTATTGTCATTGTACTGTACATATATATCACCCCCTGACTTTAAGCTTCTCTTGCTTCTGCTCCTTGTCATTGTCCAAGAAACACATTCAAGGCATTTGGAGTTTTCATTCTCACCTTGGTCTCTTTTATTGTCATTGTCCTCTGAATAAATAACTATCAATCAAATCTATGAATCGCAAAGGAGAACGATAGTTTTAATAGCTCGATAATTGGAACACTACACAGAATGAAAACTCCAAATGCCTTGAATGTGTTTCTTGGCTCACGAAGGAGACAAAACTTTGGAAGAGCGTACAAATTCTCACCTTCACTCACATTAATTAAGTTTTTTATTTCTTTAATATACAGTTGCATTTTGTCATTTCTTACAAGCTACGTAGTTGGGAAAAGTTTCCAAGTAAAGTCAAAATATAACCGAGTGTTTTGGATCCGTGTTAGGGGTCACTTGTCCAGTTGGGCAAAATAGATCTTATTTGTTGGGAGAAATGTTAAATGTTCGTTTTTTAGCAGTTTTGGTTTTTTAGTTTCTTGTGTCAGTTAGAATATTAATGAGCCAGTTATGTCAGTTAGAGTATTAATGAGTCAGTTATGTCAGTTATAAATTAATGAGGGTGTTATGTGTGGAGTTAAGTTGGTCAGTTTTATAGCTTATAAATAGCCTTTGATAATTTGTATGAAATGTAGATCAAGAGAAAAAGAAAAAGAGCAAGAAAGCAAGAATAGAAAAAAAAAGTTTTTTTGTTGATACACAAGTATGGTTGTCTCTTGCATCTGTGTGGATATTCAATTCTAACAAATTGGTATCAGAGCTTGGGCTATGGAGGAAAAGAACGAGATGGAAGTGCCATTCTTTTATGGAGATAAAGATGAAGCATTGGTCTTCTTACTTTGTCTAAAAGAATATTTTCGGAGAGAAAAAACATTTGAAGAGGACAAATGGCATGAAGCTTTGAGTAGATTCAGAGGAAGCGCAATCAAATGGTTCCGTACATGGGACTGCCGCGATTTTAATAACATGTGGAAGAATTTTCAAATAGCCTTTATAGCGAAATATCTACCTGGACGGTTTGATCTGATTGATGAAGAAGAAGACGAAATCATCAATGATGATGATGAAGATGAGGAGAATCATACGGATGAAGAAGAGACCAAGATGGCGGAGTCCGAGGTTGCCAACGGCAACGTATCCGCGGAGAAGATCGACGCGTTGGAGCGTGAGAGAGATGAATCAGAGAAAAAGACGATGACTGCGGCTACGGAAGCCGTGATCGAAGATGCTGAGAGCGGCGAGTCAATTCAGAAGTCGGATAGAGAGGATAAGGAAGAAGACGAGATGTCGAAGGAGCTTGAGAAGCCAGCAAAGGAACGAGAAGTGCCACTCTTTTATGGAGATAAAGATGAAACATTGGTCTTCATACTTTGTCTAAAAGAATATTTTCGGAGAGAAAAAACATTTGAAGAGGACAAATGGCATGAAGCTTTGAGTAGATTCAGTGGAAGCGCAATCAAATGGTTCCGTACATGGGACTGCCGCGATTTTAATAACATGTGGAAGAATTTTCAAATAGCCTTTATAGCGAAATATCTACCTGGACGGTTTGATCTGATTGATGAAGAAGATGATGAAATCATCAATAATGATGATGAAGATGAGGAGAAGCTTGCGGATGAAGAAGAGACCAAGATGGCGGAGTCCGAGGTTGCCAACGGCAACGTATCCGCGGAGAAGATCGACGCGTTGGAGCGTGAGAGAGATGAATCCGAGAAAAAGACGATGACTGCGGCTATGGAAGCCGTGATCGAAGACGCTGAGAGCGGCGAGTCAATTCAGAAGTCGGATAGAGAGGATAAGGAAGAAGACGAGATATTGAAGGAGCTTGAGAAGCCACCAAAGGAACGAGAAGCGTGGAATCCGAGATGCTTGATGGAGACCGGCTTGGAGGAGACTGTGAATCTGAGTCTCATGTTGATAATCGGGATGGGGGAGATCCCGACTAAATCACCGAGTTCATGTTTTGGAAGAGACTTCGACCCCGGCGTGACGAGGTCGACGTCGGCGACCGGCATAGGTCGCTGGTCCGAGATGCCATTGAGGAGGTGCGAGGAAGACGACAATGAAGGAGCCGAGAACGGCGAAAAAATGGAAGGGAACGGCGAAAAAATGGAAGGTGCATTTGAAGAAAAGGATGTGGTCTTGAAGAGAAAAAGAGGTTTTGTTGACAATACCAATAATGCAGAAATTGGGATTGGACGAGGAAATAAAATTGTGAAAGCAACTGATGAAGTGGCGAATGAAACTGAGAAGAATTTGGGTGACGAGAAACTTGCAGGTGAAGAAGATGCAGCGAATGGAAACAAGGAAAGTCCTGCTAATGAAACTGAAAATATCAAATTGAAGAAGCCACCGGATAAAATAAAATATGTTCAGAATGAAACTGAAAATATCAAATTGAAGAAGCCACCAGATAAAATAAAATATATTCAGAAAAATAATTGCAGGGGAGATTTTTTTTGAGTTAATTAAGTTGGAAGGTGTTAGATGTTTTTTTGTCAGTGATCAAGATTGAAGAAAACAAGCGCGATCAGAAAGTTGAAGAAAAGTAGAAGCAACGCGAAGAAAGAAAGAAGAATTCAAAATTTATGGGGGAGTTTTGTTGGGATAAATTTTAAATGTCCGTTTTTTAGCAGTTTTGGTTTTTTAGTTTCTTGTGTCAATTAGAATATTAATGAGTCAGTTATGTTAGTTAGAGTATTAATGAGTCAGTTATGTCAGTTATAAAGTAATGAAGGTGTTATGTGTGGAGTAATGTTGGTCAGTTTTATAGCTTATAAATAGCCTTTGATAGTTTGTATGAAATGTAGATCAAGAGAAAAAGAAAAAGAGCAAGAAAGCAAGGATAGAAAAGAAAAGTTTTTTTGTAGATACACAAGTATGGTTGTCTCTTGCATCTGTGTGGATATTCAATTCTAACATTATTCACCTTCATGTAAAAACTCACTATAAATATTGGGTTAAGCATCAGAGATATGCTCTCTACAATCCTAATCCTTATTCGTTATTATGCGCACACATTCCTTTTGGCTTCTGCTGTTATCTCCTCCGTACTCCATATATCCAACAGCGCGCAACTTTAATCCATTAGGAATAGGTAAACAATATGACTTCAGCATTTGCAATACCAACAAGATTTATGAAGAAATGAGCGAGCTGATTGCTCATATGAATTTCTTGAACCTTAGGAAGGGAATGCTAGCATTTTTCATTGAACCTTAGGAAGGGAGTGCTAGCATTTTTCCTTTGAAAAATACTGATTGTTAAGTGTGCAATTTGACTACTTCGGGGCCGTTTGGTTGAAGGAAAATATTCAGAATAATAGATATCTGATCAGTGGGAATATAAGAAAGCTACGTTTGGTTCAAGGAGTTCCTGATTTAGCCATCTAAATGTGATTCATATCAAATGTATTTGCATAGATTTTTCTCCTCAAAAAGCCGGCCAAAGTTGTCCTTCGCGCAGGTCGTATTGCCAAAAACCTGTTGGGAAAACTCGGATCCCTCAGATCGGCTCAGGGGCCTTTGTGCAGAAGTCAATCAATGAGATCCTCGATCTCAGATCTCAGCAATACCTTGGCCTGTATTTCACCAGGTCGGGTAGCGCAGCGGAAAAATCAAAACGAAAAAACAGGAGAGAGAGAAGAAGAACACAACCAGATTTAACGTGGGGAAACCTTCTTCAATGAAGAAGTAAAAATCCACGGGACCTAGTCCAGATCAAAAATCCACTATGAAAATAATGGTTACAAAGAATCAAATACACCAATGTGGTGGTTAACTCAACCTCTCCAACAATGGTGAAAATCAAACTACCCTAAAGATGTTTCACTCCAACTCTCTCTAGAGATTTCTCAAATACAAAGCATAAAGCTTTGCTCAAATCACTCAAACAATTTTTCTCTTAAATCTGTTCTCTCAATCTGACCTAGCCTCCACCCTCAACTAATGAATATATAGAGGAGGTGGAATTTAGGGTTTAAGGTTTAGGGTTTTTGGGAAACCCATCAAATGGGCTTGGGCTTAGCATTGAAGGAGGAAGCCCAACAAATCTCCCCCTCCAACTTCAATGCGTCGGCTTCAGCATCAACCCAGCTCCTTCATAGCAGTCTTCAAATTTCCTTGCTGGAACCGGCTTTGTCATCATGTCGGACCAATTTTGGTCAGTGTGCACCTTGACGAGTTCGAGCTCTCCACCTTCCACCACATCCTGGATCCAGTGATACCTCACATCAATATGCTTAGTGCGGGAGTGATAGGTTGAATTCTTTGCAAGATGGATTGCGCTTTGATCGTCACAACCCAGCTCGTACTTGTCTTGATCATAACCGAGTTCCATGAGGAACTTCTTCATCCACAACATCTCTTTGCTTGCCTCAGTAGCGGTAATGTACTCAGCCTCAGTTGTCGATAGTGCAACATATTTCTGAAGTCTTGATTGCCAAGAGACAGCTCCCCCGACAAATCTCATCATGTATCCTGTTGTCGACTTCATCGAGTCGGCGTCTCCCCCTAAATCAGAATCCGAGTAGCCTTGCAACTCGGCTTTGCCTTCTCCAAATCGAAGACATAAGTCGGTCGTACCTCGGAGGTACTTGAAGATCCACTTCACTGCTTCCCAGTGCTCTTTGCCGGGGTTTGACAGATATCGGCTTACCATTCCAACAGCATACGCCAAGTCGGGTCTAGTGCAAACCATTGCATACATCAAACTTCTGACGGCGGATTGGTACGGGACCTTCATCATCTCATCTTTGTCTTCATCAGATCTCGGACATTGCTTCTGGTTCAGCTTTATGTGTCCGGCAAGGGGGTGCTCACTGTTTTGGCTTTGTCCATGCTGAATCTCTTCAATATCTTCTCAATGTACTTCTCTTGACTCAGCCACAGTAGCTTTTTCTGTCTATCTCGGATAATCTTTATTCCGAGTATCTACTTTGCAGGGCCGAGGTCCTTCATTGCGAAGGACGAGCTCAACGCCTTTTTCAGAGCGGCTATCCTCGATTTGTCTTTCCCTACAATAAGCATGTCGTCAACATATAACTACAAAATTAAAAAATCTCCAGCCTCATACCTCTTCACAAATACGCAGTGGTCGGCTTCAGTCTTCTCAAACTTATGATCAGTCATGAATGATTCAAACTTCTTGTACCACTGCCAGGTGCTTGCTTCAAGCCATAGAAGCTCTTCTTCAACCGACATACCAAGTCTTCTTGGTCTGGAGCTTGGAACCCTTCAGGTTGCTCCATATATATTTCTTCTTCTAAGTCACCGTGAAGAAATGTCGTCTTCACGTCCATTTGTTCTACCTCGACGTCCATTGAAGCCGCCATGACTAACACAGTTCGGACCGAGGTCATCTTCACCACAGGAGAAAAAATCTCCTCAAAGTCTACTCCTTTCTTCTGATTGCAGCCTTTCACTACAATCCAGGCTTTGTATCTCGGCTGCTGCCCGTTCTCTTCGTTCTTAATCTTGTAGACCCACTTATTTTTCAGAGCTCGTCTTCCTTTTGGCATCTCAGTCAGCTCATAAGTCTGATTCTCGTGCAGAGACTTCACCTCGTCTTGCATTGCCTTTTCCCATTCTTCTTTTTCTGAGCTCGTCACAGCCTCATCATAACTCTGAGGCTCACCGTCTTCAGCAACAACGGTGTATTCATCAGATGGGTATCTCGTAGAGGGTCTTCTTTCTCGAGTTGGATATCTCGGCCGTTCTTCAGCTTGAGAACTCGGTTCATCATTCTCATCCTAGATCTCATCATCAACTCAGACCTCAGTGTCTTGGTCATCATCAGCTTGTTGCTGATCATCAATTTCTCCATTCTCTTGATTTTCTCCCCCTGCTTCAGCTCGGACAGGAGGAATGGGTTCTTCACGTCTGACAGTAACCCGGACTTTGGGCTTCGAGATGTCATGAATAGTCTCAACTTCATGAAAGATCACATCTCGGCTTCTCACTATCTTCTTATTGATTGGATCCCAAAGTCGGAACCCGAACTCACATCTCAGCGAACCAAGATAAATGCATTCTTTAATATTCGCATCAAGTTTGGCCCTTTCATCTTTAGGGATATGCACGAAAGCTTGGCATCCAAACACTTTCAGTTGATTATAAGCCGTTTTCCGACCTGTCCAGACTTCTTCTTGAATTTCTCCTTCAAGTGGCCGTGATGGTGAGAGGTTGATTAGGTCAACAGCAGTTTTGACAGCTTCTCCCCAGAATGATTTTGGCAATCCGGCATTGGACAACATACTTCGGACCTTCTCTTCAATAGTCCTGTTCATCCTCTCAGCAAGTCCATTCAACTGTGGAGTCTTGGGGGGCGTCTTCTCAAGTCGAATCCCGGCTGCTCTGCAGTATGCATCAAATGGGCCGCAATACTCACCACTATTATCAGATCGGACCACCTTCAATTTCTTGCCAGTCTCCCTTTCAACCATCGCATGGAATTCTTTAAAGGATTGGAGTACCTGGTCTTTAGTCTTCAACAAATATACCCACACTTTGCGGGAATGGTCATCAATAAATGAAACAAAGTACTGAGCTCCTCCAAGAGATTTCTCTGACATGGAGCAAACATCAGTATGAACGAGGTCAAGAATATTCCTTCGTCTTCTTGGTTGGTCCGGTCTCACAAAAGAAACTCGGTGCTGCTTTCCAGCTAGGCAATGCATGCAACTCTCCAATGCTTGGCCTTTCAACCCGGTCAGTAATTCTTTCTTGTGTAAAATTTAGAGCCCTTTCACGCTCATGTGGCCGAGGCGCTTGTGCCATAGCTCCAAGCTAGGTTCATCTCGAACAGAATTGGCTTCTGCGCCATTGATCTTTCCTTGCATCACATACAAGGAGCCTTCCTTCTTACCTCGGGCCACGACCAAGTTTCCCTTGTCAGCTTCCATCTAACACTACCAAAGTAGTTCATTAACCCGGCATCATCAAGTTTGCCTACCGAGATTAGGTTCAAACGCATGTCAGGTACATGCCTCACATCCTTCAACAAAAGTCGGCATCCGACATCTGTGGTCAGAGTTACATCGCCGACACCAACAATCTTGCTGGTCACTTGATTTATCTTCACGACTCCGAAATCACCACCTCGATAAGAGGAGAAAAAACCTTTGTGTGGAGTAACGTGGAAAGAGGCACCGGAGTAAACAATCCAAGTGCTGTCATCATAAGCAACATTCAAATAATTATCCTCACTAATGAGGAATATCTCGGCATTCGAGTTGACAGCCACCGCAGTGGTGCTCTTGTCTTCCCTCTTCTTGGGAATAATCTGATCCGGCTTCACAGAGCCGTTCTTCTCATCATTCTGCAGGGTCCAGTAGTCTGGCTTCTTATGGCCTGTCTTTCCACAGTAAAAGCACTTCAACTCATATTTCGGCTTTGACCGACTTCTGGACTTTTCTCGTCTATCACGACCTTTACCCCGGCACTTGCTTCTACCCCGGGAGTCGGATTTCCCTTTGTTCTCTGCAACGTTGGCCTCAGATGTGCTAGACACACCTCGTTCTCTTCTCCTGACTTCTTCGCTCAGGAGGCTGTCTGTCACGACATCCATCTTCAACTTTCCTTCTAGAGCTAAATTACTCAAAGTCACCACCAGAGTATCCCAGCTTTCTAGCAGCGAACTCAACAGCAGCAAAGCTTGCATCTCGTCATCAATTTTCATCTCAGCTTTTGACAGCTGATTCACAATACCTTTGTAGGTGTTGAGGTGTTCAATCATGCTCATGTCGTCCTTGTATTCAAGCTTCACAAGTCGGCAAACCGGGTATGCTTTATTCCTGGGAGTCTTCTTCTGAATCATGGACTCCAACTTCGTCCACAACTCATACGCGTTCGTGAACTCGGACACGTGCTCAAAGAGGCTTTTATCAATATATTTCCTGATCGTGGCTACCGCCTTCCGACTCAGGATCTCCCACTCCTTATCAGTTTTACCTGCCGGTCTCTCATCAAAGATAATGGGCTCATGCAAATCATTGCAGTAAAGATGATCTTCCATCATCGGTCTCCAATAGGTGAAATTATCTGCGGTCAACTTGAACATGTCTCCATCATTGGTTATGCCACTGGTCTCCATCTCGTCTCCCTCAGAACCCGTCGAACTAGGCTCTGATACCACTGTTGGGAAAACTCGGATCCCTCAGATCGGCTCAGGGGCCTTTGTGCGGAAGTCAATCAATGAGATCCTCGATCTCAGATCTCAGCAATACCTTGGCCTGTATTTCACCAGGTCGGGTAGTGCAGCGAAAAAATCAAAAAGAAAAAACAGGAGAGAGAGAAGAAGAACACAACCAGATTTAACGTGGGAAAACCTTCTTCAATGAAGAAGTAAAAACCCACGGGACCTAGTCCAGATCAAAAATCCACTATGAAAATAATGGTTACAAAGAATCAAATACACCAATGTGGTGGTTAACTCAACCTCTCCAACAATGGTGAAAATCAAACTACCCTAGAGATGTTTCACTCAAACTCTCTCTAGAGATCTCTCAAATACAAAGAATAAAGCTTTGCTCAAATCACTCAAACAATTTTTCTCTTAAATCTGTTCTCTCAATCTGACCTAGCCTCCACCCTCAACTAATGAATATATAGAGGAATGGAATTTAGGGTTTAAGGTTTAGGGTTTTTGGGAAACCCATCAAATGGGCTTGGGCTTAGCATGGAAGGAGGAAGCCCAACAAAACCTCGACATTTTCTCACACCACTTATACAGCCAAAGACGAGTGTACCCCTGTATTTGCGCGCGAAAGGCCAAGACTTAGCTCAAGCTCTTCTTCATCATCATTAACATCAGCATCTGCATGATGATCAGGTTGCTCTGCCTTCACCACCGGCAAAGGCAATTGATGGTGGTGGTGATGGTGGTTCGCCGCCACGAACCTCTGCAACATGTCTGGAAAACTCGGTTCCCTCAAGCTCGGCTAAGCAACCTTAGTGCGGAAGTCAATCAACAAGATCCTGATCTCGAATCTCGGCAATACCTCGGCCTGACTTCACCAGGTCGGGTAGCGCAGCGGAAAATCAAAACGAAAACAGGAGAGAGAGAAGAAGAACACAACCAGATTTAACGTGGGAAAACCTTCTCCTATGAAGAAGTAAAAAACCCACGGGACCTAGTCCAGATCAGAAATCCACTATGAAAATAATGGTTACAACGAATCAAATACACCAATGTGGTGGTTAACTCAACCTCTCCAACAATGGTGATAATCAAACTACCCTAGAGATGTTTCACTCAAACTCTCTCTAGAGATCTCTCAAATGCAAAGCATAAAGCTTTACTCAAACAATCAAATAATTTTTCTCTCAAATTTGTTCTCTCAAATCTGACCTAGCCTCCACCATCAACTAATGAGTATATATAGAGGAGGTGGAAATTAGGGTTAGGGTTTTTAGGAAACCCCTCAAATGGGCTTGGGCTTAGCATTGAAGGAGGAAGCCCAACAAATCTCCCCCTCCGACTTCAATGCTTCGGCTTCAGCATCAACCCGGCTCCTTCACAGTAGTCTTCAAATTTTCTTGCTGGAACCGGCTTTGTCATCATGTCGGACCAATTTTGGTTAGTGTGCACCTTGACGAGTTCGAGCTCACCACCTTCCACCACATCCCGGATCCAGTGATACCTCACATCAATATGCTTAGTGCGGGAGTGATAGGTTGAATTCTTCGCAAGATGGATTGCGCTTTGATTGTCACAACCCAGCTCGTACTTGTCTTGATCACGGCCAAGTTCCATGAGGAACTTCTTCATCCACAGCATCTCTTTGCTTGCCTCAGTAGCGGCAATGTACTCAGCCTCAGTTGTAGATAGTGCAACACATTTCTGAAGTCTTGATTGCCAAGAGACAGCTCCT
Organism: Gastrolobium bilobum; assembly: GCF_033153095.1. NCBI lineage: Eukaryota > Viridiplantae > Streptophyta > Magnoliopsida > Fabales > Fabaceae > Gastrolobium > Gastrolobium bilobum. The sequence continues at coordinate 8,117 of NW_026896858.1, read as the reverse complement.
CCGGCAAATCTCATCATGTATCCCGTCGTTGACTTCCTCGATTCGAAATCTCCCCCTAAATCAGAATCCGAGTAGCCTTGCAACTCGGGTTTGCCTTCTCCAAATCGGAGACATAAGTCGGTCGTACCTCAGAGGTACTTGAAGATCCACTTCACTGCTTCCCAGTGCTCTTTGCCGGGGTTTGACAAATACCGGCTTACCATTCCAACAGCATACGCCAAGTCGGGTCTAGTGCAAACCATTGCATACATCAAGCTTCCGACAGCGGATTGGTAAGGGACCTTCATCATTTCATCTTTGTTTTCATCAGATCTCGGACATTGCTTTTGGTTCAGCTTTATGTGTCCGGCTAGGAGGGTGCTCACTGTTTTGGCTTTGTCCATGCTGAATCTCTTCAAAATCTTCTCAATATATTTCTCTTGACTCAGCCACAGTAGCTTCTTCTGTCTATCTCGGATGATCTTGATTCCGAGAATCTGCTTTGCAGGGCCGAGGTGCTTCATTGCGAAGGACGAGCTCAACGCCTTTTTCAGGGCGCCTATCCTCGATTTATCTTTCCCTACAATAAGCATGTCGTCAACATATAACAACAAAATCAGAAAATCTCCGGCTCATACCTCTTCACAAATACGCAGTGGTCGGCATCTGTCTTTTCAAACTTATGATCAGTCATGAATGATTCAAATTTCTTGTACCACTGCCGAGGTGCTTGCTTCAAGCCATAGAGACTTTTCTTCAACCGACATACCATGTCTTCTTGGTCTGGAGCTTGGAATCCTTCAGGTTGCTCCATATATATTTCTTCTTCTAAATCACCGTGAAGAAATGCCGTCTTCACGTCCATTTGTTCTACCTCGAGGTCCATCGAAGCCGCCATGGCTAACACGGTTCGGACCGAGGTCATTTTCACAACAGGAGAAAAAATCTCCTCAAAGTCTACTCCTTTCTTCTGATTGCAGCCTTTCACTACAATCCGGGCTTTGTATCTCGGCTTTTGCCCGTTCTCTTTATTCTTAATCTTGTAGACCCATTTATTCTTCAAAGCTCGTCTTCCTTTAGGAAACTCGGTCAGCTCATAAGTCTGATTCTCGTGCAGAGACTTCATCTCGTCTCGCATTGCCTTTTCCCATTCTTCTTTCTCTGAGCTAGTCACAGCCTCATCATAACTCTGAGGCTCACCGTCTTCAGCAACAACGGTGTATTCATCAGATGGGTACCTTGTAGAGGGTTTTCTTTCTCGAGTTGGATATCTCGGCTGTTCTTCAGCTTGAGAACCCGGTTCATCATTTTCATCCCGGATTTCATCATCAACTCGGACCTCAGTGTCTTGGTCATCATCAGCTTGTTGCTGATCATCAATTTCTTCATTTTCTTGATTTTCTCCCCCTGCTTCAGCTCGGACAGGAGGGACGAGTTCTTCATGTCTGACAGTAACCCGGACTTTGGGCTTCGAGATGTCATGAATGTTCTCATTCTCATGAAAAATCACATCTCGGCTTGTTACTATCTTCTTATTGATTGGATCCCAAAGTCGGAACCCGAACTCGGATTTTGGTGAACCGAGATAGATGCATTCTTTTGTCTTCGCATCAAGTTTTGCCCTTTCATCTTTAGGGATATGCACGAAAGCTTAGCATCCAAACACCTTCAATTGATTATAGGCCGCTTTCCGACCTGTCCAGACTTCTTCTGGTATTTCTCCTTCAAGTGGCCGTGATGGTGAGAGGTTGATCAAGTCAACAGCTGTTTTGACAGCTTCTCCCCAGAATGATTTCAGTAACCCGGCATTGGATATCATGCTTCGTACCTTCTCTTCAATTGTTCTGTTCATCCTCTCAGCCAGTCCATTCAGCTGAGGTGTCTTGGGGGGCGTCTTCTCAAGTCGAATCCCGGCCGTTCTGCAGTATGCATCAAATGGGTCGCAATACTCACCACCATTGTCAGATCGGACCACCTTCAATTTCTTGCCAGTCTCCCTTTCAACCATAGCATGGAATTCTTTAAAGGATTGGAGTACCTGGTCTTTAATCTTCAACAAATATACCCACACTTTGCGGGAATGGTCATCAATAAATGAAACAAAATACTGAGCTCCTCCAAGAGATTTCTCCGACATGGAGCAAACATCAGTATGGACGAGGTCAAGAATATTCCTTCGTCTTCTTGGTTGATCCGGTCTCGCAAAGGAAACCCGGTGCTGTTTTCCAGCTAGGCAGTGCGTGCAACTCTCCAACGCTTGGCCTTTCAACCCGGTCAATAATCCTTTCTTGTTCAGGATCTGTAGCCCTTTCTCGCTCATGTGGCTGAGGGGCTTGTGCCATAGCTCCAAGCTAGATTCATCTCGAACAGAATTGGCTTCTCCGCCATTGATCTTTCCTTGCATCACGTACAAGGAGCCTTCTTTCTTACCTCGGGCCACGACCAAGTTTCCCTTGGCCAGCTTCCATCTAACACTACCAAAGTAGTTCACTAACCCGACATCATCAAGTTTGCCTACCGAGATTAGGTTCAAACGCATGTCAGGAACATGCCTCACATCCTTCAACACAAGTCGGCACCCGACATCCGTGGTCAGAGTTACATCGCTGACACCAACAATCTTGCTGGTCACCTGATTTCCCATCTTCACGACTCCAAAATCACCACCTCGATAAGAGAAGAAAAAACCTTTGTGTGGAGTAACGTGGAAGGAGGCACCGGAGTCAACAATCCAGGTGCAGTCATCATATGCAACATTCAAATAATTATCCTCACCAAGGAGGAATATTTCGGCATCCGGGTTGACAGCCACCGCAGTGGTGCTCTTGTCTTCCCTCTTCTTGGGAATAATCTGATCCGGCTTCACAGAGTCGTTCTTCTCGTCATTTTGCAGGGTCCAGCAATCTGGCTTCTTGTGGCCTATCTTTCCACAGTAAAAGCACTTCAACTCATATTTCGGCTTTGACCGACCTCTGGACTTGTCTCGTCTGTCACGACCTCTACCTCGGCTTTTGCTTCTACCGCGGGAGTCGGATTTCCTTTGTTCTCAGCAACGTTGGCCTCAGACGTACTCGAAGTACCTCGTTCTCTTCTCCTGGATTCTTCGCCCAGGAGGCTGTCTGTCACGACATCCATCTTCAATTTTCCATCTGGAGTCGAGTTATTCAGGGTCACCACCAGAGTATCCCAGCTTTCTGGCAGCGAGCTCAACAGCAGCAATGCCTGCAATTCTTCATCAATTTTCATATCAGCCTTTGACAGCTGATTCACAATACCTTTGTAGGTGTTCAGGTGTTTAATCATGCTCATGCCGTCCTTATTTTCAAGCTTAACAAGTCGGCGAACCAGGTGTGCTTTGTTCCTGGGAGTCTTCTTCTGAATCATGGACTCTAGCTTCGTCCACAACTCATACGCGTTCGTGAATTCGGACACGTGCTCAAAGAGGCTTTTATCAATATATTTCCTGATCGTGGCTACCGCCTTCCGACTCAGGATCTCCCACTCCTTATCTGTCTTGCCTGCTGGTCTCTCATCAAGGATAATGGGCTCATGCAAATCTTTGCAGTAGAGATGATCTTCCATCATCGGTCTCCAATATGTGAAATTGTCTGCGGTCAATTTGAACATATCTCCATAATGAGTTATGCCACTGGTCTCCATCTCGTCTCCTTTAGAACCCGTCGAACTCGGGCTCTGATACCACTGTTGGGAAAACTCGGTTCCCTCAAGCTCGGCTAAGCAGCCTTAGTGCGGAAGTCAATCAACAAGATCCTGATCTCGGATCTCGGCAATACCTCGGCCTGAACTTCACCAGGTCGGGTAGCGCAGCGGAAAATTAAAACGAAAACAGGAGAGAGAGAGAGAGAGAAGAAGAACACAACCAGATTTAACGTGGGAAAACCTTCTCCTATAAAGAAGTAAAAAACCCACGGGACCTAGTCCAGATCAGAAATTCACTATTAAAATAATGGTTACAACGAATCAAATACACCAATGTGGTGGTTAACTCAACCTCTCCAACAATGGTGATAATCAAACTAACCTAGAGATGTTTCACTCAAACTCTCTCTAGAGATCTCTCAAATGGAAAGCATAAAGCTTTACTCAAACAATCAAATAATTTTTCTCTCAAATTTGTTCACTCAAATCTGACCTAGCCTCCACCCTCAACTAATGAGTATATATAGAGGAGGTGGGAATTAGGGTTAGGATTTTTAGGAAACCCCTCAAATGGGCTTGGGCTTAGCATTGAAGGAAGAAGCCCAACACAACAGATCTCTCGGGAAATTGCTCATTGATGTTGAAGAAATGTGATGATGACTCTTCTCCCTGTCCTCATCATGTGCCATTGGAAAATTCTGCAAAACTAATAAATACCCAGATAGCCAAACCTCACAAAAACGTGAAATTTTTCAAGAAGGGATCTTGGTGCTTTTGTGGGTAACCGAAGATGATTCATGATAACCCCGAAATGAAACAAAGTTGAATGCTTTCCATTTAAAACCGACCAATTCATACGTTATTTTTACATTTTCTCGCAGTCTTAAGAGAAGAAAAGGCATAAAGATGAAAACAAAAACGACTCAAGTCTCAAGAGAAGAAAATGGCCAAATTGGGGGCGTGAAATACCGAGAGTGTCCCTAGGTGATAAGGGAACGACACGTGGAGGGACAAGGGGTTGTTGAGTTACAAGTGGCAGTAGGATCAAGTCATGAAGTGGCGCGTACGAGGCGTCTGTCTCTGCTGTGGATACCATAAAAAAAATTAAAATCAGGGTTATTTTTCTAATTTAAAATTGTTTTCCCATCTATATCTTACTTCCGACCAAACATACATTTCTTAAAAGTTACCTAATTTCTCTAGTAAAATTTTTCTCCACCAAATAACTTTTTTTAACATTTTTCTATCTATCTCACTTTATCTCACTTTCTTACCATTTCCCTATCAATTACATTTCCCTAGTATTCAAAAATTTCTCCTCAACCAAACGCCCCTTCATGTCATTTCTATGAATTTCTATGGTTTAACAACATTGCTTGCTGCCAATACAAGTTTATTAAGTACAACAAATACTATTTGTTCTGTCAACATATATAACTATTGTTATGGCCAATCCATTTTCAAAACCAACCAAATATTTTTATTCATTCTTTTCTCCAAATCTTACACCTTCAACAAAAGGGTGCAAATTTTTAATTAAAATCTCCAACAATTAGGCAATAAACAGTATCATTCATACTTCTAATTATTGAAAGAAGCAGAAGCAAGAGAAGATTGAAAATTGTGCACCATAATTGTATAATATTAATTCAATATCACTCAAATTCAATTAGTTACTTGAGAATAACTCCTCAAAATTTTGGATAAATACCAACAAAGTCTAATCAAACACTACACATCAAACTCCTATACAGAATATTACTCTTCTCGGATACACTTCATTCCTCAATCTGAATTGTTAGAAAAAGCCCCCAAAAAATGGAAAATAACATTTCTTTTAGCACTTGCTTTTCATCTCATGTATACTAAAATTTAGCAGATGACACAGCCATTAGGGTCCTCTTCCACACTTGTAACATAGTGATATTGATTAGACTGTAGTGGGGTCATATGATAATAAAGGGGATAGGCTTCATAAAGCTTAACAGGTTCAGGTACTTTTATTGAATCCTTCTTATCATCTAACTTTGGTTCTTCCTTCTTCTTTTCTTCTTTAGCAGATCCAACAGAAACTATTTCAGTATGACACCATTTCCTTAGCTTCCCCACAACATGTACTGGATCAATGTCTCCCACTAATGTTAATTTCTTGTCTTTCATATCCACAGACACTGATTCAACCCCTGCAAGATCACAATAAATTCAATTTCAATTGAAAATCAATACAAGGATAATGTAAAGCTAGCTTTTATTGCAACTTGCTAGGCATGAATGAACTACAGGGTATTTCTTTTCTTTTTTGTTATTGATCTTTGGTTTGTTTTTATCTCTATTTTAGTTTGATTTTCTTAAATTTTGTTGATTGCTTCTAGCATCTAAAAGCCAAGAGGTCTAGCAGAGAAGAAAGATTAAGAAGTCCAAAATTCAATACCTGAAATTCCAGAGGCTGTTTTCATAGCTTTTTGCTTGATTTTGTCATCGTACAAGTCGACCTTCAACACTACTTTCTGTCACAGAACAAACCAAAGAGCATTTCAGGACCCAACAATTACTTATATGTCTACAATATGAAAGGAAAATCATCACAGACAAGGAACAATAGAGATTGGTTTAACTTGAGGGTATAGTTCTGACCTTCATTGTTGTTAAGAAACTTGTGAGAGCTAAGCAATAATTGTTGGTGACAATTGCAAAGGAAAGCCTATAAGAGCTTGGGGACAACTTTGAAGAGATAAAACACTTGAAGAGAAGTGTATGAACTATCTATGTTTTGAACTTGACATGAAGTGGTGAAGTGAAGGTGAGGTTGAGCAAGATTTTATAGTAGGAGGTGTTGAGAAATCTTGAACACAGTTAACACAAGTCAAGGTAAAATGGGTAGTGTTCTTCCTTCGTGGATGGATCCCAAAGAAAATAATGATGTAGTTGAGAACTTTCCAAGAGGTTTGGTTTCGCTGGTATTTGTGTCAACAATTCGTGAATCACGCGCTTGCCACTGGGTCCAAACCCAATGGCTGTTCCGTGCTGCATTGGCGGCCATAATCCATTCCCACATAAAATAGACAAAATTTCTTCTATAATTATTCTTTATGTTTTATTTTAGAGGAGTGTTATATTTACTATCTTTTTATATATAGACTTATTTATGTATTTTGGGGAGTATAAAAATAGAGAAATATATTCTTCGAAATATATAGACAAATTTGTAAACAAAACAATTATAAATATAACTTAATCCTTTATTTTATCGCTTGATTCTTTTATGCTTTTTTGGTTTCACCTTTATCACTATTATAAATTGAATTAATCTATTCATTTTCTCGTTAACACTAATAAAAAAAATATTCATCATTTTAATTGCAAGTCATTTTAATTAAAATGATTGTTTTTATTTAATATTTAAATTAAAAAAATTCCTCACTTTCTCTAACTACGATTTTTATCATGTAACTCTTTCTCTTACTATAAAATAATATAATTTTGACTAAAATGATTCAATTTTATATCTTTTAAAATAATGAATATTAATTTTATAAAAAAATATACGAGAAATAAATAATAATAAAAAGTAAAGACTTTATTTTCGCCCATTATAACGTACGTATATGACTTGATTTTTTATAATTATAAACTTATTATTTAAATTTAGTATGATAACAATGTGTATCACTTAACTCATAAATATTAAAGGTGTAGGATATACTTACCACCGAAAATATTTATTATCTTTATAATTAATATAATCACCGTTGATTCTGTTAATCTAACGGTTATAATTTATTAAAAATTAATAATTAATTAATAAGTATAATCTAATAATTTTCAATAAAGTATAATCGTTAGATTGACATAAATTAACGATGATTAAATTAGTTGTAAGAGTGATAAACTTTTTTCGTGATAAGTATATCATTTCCCAATCTTAAAAAGTATTTTTACTGAACAGAATCCTAAAGGCTTCGTATTGTTTTAGAAGAAAAAATGTGTATATAACGAATGAGTAAGTAACATATTTCGTTAGATTCAGAAAAAGAAGGAAAGTCTCGTAATACAAAAAGAAAAAGAAGGAAAGAGAATCATTCAATGATTCTACTTTTCCATGATATGGTTGAGTCTCTTTCTTTGAAGGAACTAAGGGGGGATGAGGGTAGGATCGAGACAATGACACGACACCGTTTCCGCATTTGGAAAACAAACAAATCAGAGAAATTAGAGACACGGCAAAGTAAAGGTAGTTGAAGGCTTTTGAGTTTTGACTTCTAAAGAAACATTATTAATGGCAAATAAAAAAAAATTTGGAAGAAATTCTCTCGTACAAATACAGGTCTTCCCAGTCAGTTTTATCATCCCAAAGAGGAGAAGGTATTTGATGAGGCTGGACTATGGTGGTCTTTTCTCAAAATAAAATAAAAAAAAAAGAGATAGAGGGGAAAAAAATCAAAAAAAAGGGATAGAAATGGAAGAAAATTTTTCATTTA
>NW_026896857.1:0-26226 GCF_033153095.1 Gastrolobium bilobum | reverse complement strand
GATCTACCTTATGGATCATTGTTACTATCAATAGTGAGAAGATGGGCAAGCTTATGGCAGTTTGAGTGTAGTGAAGAATGAGTCATAAGTGCACCCTTAAACACTAGAAGTGCAAGAGAGTCAAATTCTCATAATTTTTGAGAAGTTCCTAGTGAGCGGGTGTTGTTGTTTGGAAGTCTCTGTATATCATCTTTACTGATCTGTTGAAAAGTCACATAGGATGTTGGGAAAAATCAGGCATGGTTATAAGCTTGTATCATAAAACAATGTTCAAATCTGGGAATTGTGATAAACCCTTAGTTTATAAAGTTTTAAAGCATGAATTCGTTTAATTTGTGTGATTAAATGGATAGAAAAGAGGGTTAATGTCCTAGAAAGTCCTAAATACAAGTTCTGGAAGCTTTATTGAAAATTTGCATTGTTCTTGTAGGGAAATGAAGCTCAATGAAGCAAAAGAGAGAAGGAAGAAAATTCTGAAGAATGGAAAAATTCTTAGTGTTGGGCGCTAAAACGCCCAAATCAAGAGTTTTAGCGCCCTGTTGTTCAAAAAGATGCTGGTGCTGAGCGCTAAAACGCCCAAAGTCAAGAATTTTAGCGCCCTGTTGTTCAAAAAGGTTCTGGTGCTGAGCGCTAAAACGCCCAAATCGAATGTTTTAGCGCCTAAGACAGTTGAAAGCAGTTGGGCATCCGTCAAAGTTGGATGCTAAAACGCCCAGAAGTGAGCGTTTTAGCGCCCAAGTCAGTTTTCAGTTGTAATTTGTAAACTATAAAAGGAAAAGGGGCTTTCATACTCTGATATACTATTCTCTTAGATCATATCTATTCTTCTGACTTTTCCCATCACACTAAGAGAGGGGAGATCAGATCAGATCTTTCATAGATATGATCTGACGCCTCATTCTCTCTGAATTTCCAAATTCCTTAGGATTAGTTTATGTAATAGTTAGTACTTTCCTATGTAATTGCACTTGAAGATTGAAGACTCAACTATCATGACAATGGAGTTTGATCTTTTTTCTTCTCTTGTTTATATCTTCATTATGTCTAAGTAGAGTCCTTTGTAGTCTGATTTCATGGAACTCAAGTTTGAATTTATGAATGGTTAATTAGATGTATTGTTTATTTATTATGTGATTTGTATGAAGTTGTCTTCATTAATTCTTCATGTTGATAAATAGTGTAGAACAGACATGCTTACATTATTTCTCTATTTTTGACAACTTCATCATTAGTGTTCTAGTAGTCAAGACATTGATGCTAGGATTCTGATGTGGTCTTAAGATCTTAGTGATTAATGCATGTATTAAGAAAGGAATCACCAAGACATTGGGGTTTCTGATTAATGTATTTATCAGGGTAGTAAGACATTACATCTTGAGATGATAAGAAAAAGGTTGATCAACATCACATAGTAGATAATTCATAATGGAAATTGGTTCATCCATAAATTCATGCTTGAGGGAAATTGACATCTGACTACTTGTTTAAATTATAATCACATTCTATTTGTTTATCAAGTTTTTATGCAATTCAACTAAATTTCTGGTGACAAGAAATTAATGCAATCAACGATCTTTTGGTTGATTCAACTTAAGTATATATGGTTAGTCAGTGCTTGAACACAAATCCTCGTGGGAACGATCTTTACTCATCATTTTATTACTTGTTTGACTAGTGCACTTGCTAAATTTGACAACAAGTTTTTGTTGGGTGTGAATGAATGGCATGCAAACATCATGGAGATGTCACACAAATTGATAAGCCAAAACAGGAAAACATCTCAATCTCTTTTCTTTTCTCAGTTTTCTGTGTGATTTAGATTTTAGTGTAATTTAGATTTTAGTTGTGATATTGAATTTGGATTTCAGTTGTGATATGGAATTCAATGAGGATAAGACTGATCAAGTTTTATATGATTGATCAAATTAAGGATACAATCTTATACCTTGCATGTTGAGCTTAAATGAAATGATTGCATGACTCATTCAATGTGTAAGAGTAGAGAGATTAGTTTTGATGCATATAGAGGAAGTCAAGCATGCACTCTGAACTGTGAGAATTTGAGTCTACACAGAAAATTTTGTTCAGAGAGCACTTCAGTGCATGAGTAACTCTAGAACTTGGCTTGTTTCTTGCTTGAATGGTTGCTAATGTGTAGTAGGGTAGAGGCATTTTCTTCTTGAACCAGAAAGTTTAAATGACCAACCTTAATATTTCCATTGCATGAAACCCTTGAGCCTAGCATGTTGTCTATCAAGCCAAGAACCACATTTATTCCAATCCTTCAGATTAAAAGTTTCAGATAAGTGATGAGGGATGGAGTGTTCTGTGGGGAGGAAAGTGTTTTTGCAATAAGTGAATGCAAGGTGTTGGAAACATAAGAAAGAAAGAAGGAAAAGAAAGAAAAGGTTGTGAAACACAAAGTGTTTGGAAGAGAAAGAGAGAAGTATTAAAGACACAAAGTGTCTGAAAGAAAAAGAAATTTTTTTGTTAAAGACACAAAGTGTCAGGAAGAAAAGGAGGAAGAAAGGTTCAAAAGAAAAGCACAAGGAATGGAAAGGAAGAAAGTTGGGGGAATTAGGAAGAATTTGATAAATACTGTGATCTCGCATCTTATCTGAATCTGATTCATTTGATCTGAACCTCCCCTTTAACATAAATCCTTACCTCTAATCAAGCCACATACCAAGCCTCATTACTAATCATACCAAAACCTTTTTGATCTACCTTATGGATCATTGTTACTATCAATAGTGAGAAGATGGGCAAGCTTATGGCAGTTTGAGTGTAGTGAAGAATGAGTCATAAGTGCACCCTTAAACACTAGAAGTGCAAGAGAGTCAAATTCTCATAATTTTTGAGAAGTTCCTAGTGAGCGGGTGTTGTTGTTTGGAAGTCTCTGTATATCATCTTTACTGATCTGTTGAAAAGTCACATAGGATGTTGGGAAAAATCAGGCATGGTTATAAGCTTGTATCATAAAATGTTGATCTTTTGTAATTGAAGTCCATCCTCACGAGTTTCATCTGTAAAGAATCTCAAGTCCTTCTCTGTTTTAATTCATTGCTGAGGACAACAATGTTCAAATCTGGGAATTGTGATAAACCCTTAGTTTATAAAGTTTTAAAGCATGAATTCGTTTAATTTGTGTGATTAAATGGATAGAAAAGAGGGTTAATGTCCTAGAAAGTCCTAAATACAAGTTCTGGAAGCTTTATTGAAAATTTGCATTGTTCTTCTAGGGAAATGAAGCTCAATGAAGCAAAAGAGAGAAGGAAGAAAATTCTGAAGAATGGAAAAATTCTTAGTGTTGGGCGCTAAAACGCCCAAATCAAGAGTTTTAGCGCCCTGTTGTTCAAAAAGATGCTGGTGCTGAGCGCTAAAACGCCCAAAGTCAAGAATTTTAGCGCCCTGTTGTTCAAAAAGGTTCTGGTGCTGAGCGCTAAAACGCCCAAATCGAATGTTTTAGCGCCTAAGACAGTTGAAAGCAGTTGGGCATCCGTCAAAGTTGGATGCTAAAACGCCCAGAAGTGAGCGTTTTAGCGCCCAAGTCAGTTTTCAGTTGTAATTTGTAAACTATAAAAGGAAAAGGGGCTTTCATACTCTGATATACTATTCTCTTAGATCATATCTATTCTTCTGACTTTTCCCATCACACTAAGAGAGGGGAGATCAGATCAGATCTTTCATAGATATGATCTGACGCCTCATTCTCTCTGAATTTCCAAATTCCTTAGGATTAGTTTATGTAATAGTTAGTACTTTCCTATGTAATTGCACTTGAAGATTGAAGACTCAACTATCATGACAATGGAGTTTGATCTTTTTTCTTCTCCTGTTTATATCTTCATTATGTCTAAGTAGAGTCCTTTGTAGTCTGATTTCATGGAACTCAAGTTTGAATTTATGAATGGTTAATTAGATGTATTGTTTATTTATTATGTGATTTGTATGAAGTTGTCTTCATTAATTCTTCATGTTGATAAATAGTGTAGAACAGACATGCTTACATTATTTCTCTATTTTTGACAACTTCATCATTAGTGTTCTAGTAGTCAAGACATTGATGCTAGGATTCTGATGTGGTCTTAAGATCTTAGTGATTAATGCATGTATTAAGAAAGGAATCACCAAGACATTGGGGTTTCTGATTAATGTATTTATCAGGGTAGTAAGACATTACATCTTGAGATGATAAGAAAAAGGTTGATCAACATCACATAGTAGATAATTCATAATGGAAATTGGTTCATCCATAAATTCATGCTTGAGGGAAATTGACATCTGACTACTTGTTTAAATTATAATCACATTCTATTTGTTTATCAAGTTTTTATGCAATTCAACTAAATTTCTGGTGACAAGAAATTAATGCAATCAACGATCTTTTGGTTGATTCAACTTAAGTATATATGGTTAGTCAGTGCTTGAACACAAATCCTCGTGGGAACGATCTTTACTCATCATTTTATTACTTGTTTGACTAGTGCACTTGCTAAATTTGACAACAAGTTTTTGTTGGGTGTGAATGAATGGCATGCAAACATCATGGAGATGTCACACAAATTGATAAGCCAAAACAGGAAAACATCTCAATCTCTTTTCTTTTCTCAGTTTTCTGTGTGATTTAGATTTTAGTGTAATTTAGATTTTAGTTGTGATATTGAATTTGGATTTTAGTTGTGATATGGAATTCAATGAGGATAAGACTGATCAAGTTTTATATGATTGATCAAATTAAGGATACAATCTTATACCTTGCATGTTGAGCTTAAATGAAATGATTGCATGACTCATTCAATGTGTAAGAGTAGAGAGATTAGTTTTGATGCATATAGAGGAAGTCAAGCATGCACTCTGAACTGTGAGAATTTGAGTCTACACAGAAAATTTTGTTCAGAGAGCACTTCAGTGCATGAGTAACTCTAGAACTTGGCTTGTTTCTTGCTTGAATGGTTGCTAATGTGTAGTAGGGTAGAGGCATTTTCTTCTTGAACCAGAAAGTTTAAATGACCAACCTTAATATTTCCATTGCATGAAACCCTTGAGCCTAGCATGTTGTCTATCAAGCCAAGAACCACATTTATTCCAATCCTTCAGATTAAAAGTTTCAGATAAGTGATGAGGGATGGAGTGTTCTGTGGGGAGGAAAGTGTTTTTGCAATAAGTGAATGCAAGGTGTTGGAAACATAAGAAAGAAAGAAGGAAAAGAAAGAAAAGGTTGTGAAACACAAAGTGTTTGGAAGAGAAAGAGAGAAGTATTAAAGACACAAAGTGTCTGAAAGAAAAAGAAATTTTTTTGTTAAAGACACAAAGTGTCAGGAAGAAAAGGAGGAAGAAAGGTTCAAAAGAAAAGCACAAGGAATGGAAAGGAAGAAAGTTGGGGGAATTAGGAAGAATTTGATAAATACTGTGATCTCGCATCTTATCTGAATCTGATTCATTTGATCTGAACCTCCCCTTTAACATAAATCCTTACCTCTAATCAAGCCACATACCAAGCCTCATTACTAATCATACCAAAACCTTTTTGATCTACCTTATGGATCATTGTTACTATCAATAGTGAGAAGATGGGCAAGCTTATGGCAGTTTGAGTGTAGTGAAGAATGAGTCATAAGTGCACCCTTAAACACTAGAAGTGCAAGAGAGTCAAATTCTCATAATTTTTGAGAAGTTCCTAGTGAGCGGGTGTTGTTGTTTGGAAGTCTCTGTATATCATCTTTACTGATCTGTTGAAAAGTCACATAGGATGTTGGGAAAAATCAGGCATGGTTATAAGCTTGTATCATAAAATGTTGATCTTTTGTAATTGAAGTCCATCCTCACGAGTTTCATCTGTAAAGAATCTCAAGTCCTTCTCTGTTTTAATTCATTGCTGAGGACAACAATGTTCAAATCTGGGAATTGTGATAAACCCTTAGTTTATAAAGTTTTAAAGCATGAATTCGTTTAATTTGTGTGATTAAATGGATAGAAAAGAGGGTTAATGTCCTAGAAAGTCCTAAATACAAGTTCTGGAAGCTTTATTGAAAATTTGCATTGTTCTTGTAGGGAAATGAAGCTCAATGAAGCAAAAGAGAGAAGGAAGAAAATTCTGAAGAATGGAAAAATTCTTAGTGTTGGGCGCTAAAACGCCCAAATCAAGAGTTTTAGCGCCCTGTTGTTCAAAAGATGCTGGTGCTGAGCGCTAAAACGCCCAAAGTCAAGAATTTTAGCGCCCTGTTGTTCAAAAAGGTTCTGGTGCTGAGCGCTAAAACGCCCAAATCGAATGTTTTAGCGCCTAAGACAGTTGAAAGCAGTTGGGCATCCGTCAAAGTTGGATGCTAAAACGCCCAGAAGTGAGCGTTTTAGCGCCCAAGTCAGTTTTCAGTTGTAATTTGTAAACTATAAAAGGACAAGGGGCTTTCATACTCTGATATACTATTCTCTTAGATCATATCTATTCTTCTGACTTTTCCCATCACACTAAGAGAGGGGAGATCAGATCAGATCTTTCATAGATATGATCTGACGCCTCATTCTCTCTGAATTTCCAAATTCCTTAGGATTAGTTTATGTAATAGTTAGTACTTTCCTATGTAATTGCACTTGAAGATTGAAGACTCAACTATCATGACAATGGAGTTTGATCTTTTTTCTTCTCTGTTTATATCTTCATTATTCAGTAGAGTCCTTTGTAGTCTGATTCAATGGAACTCAAGTTTGAATTTATGAATGGTTAATTAGATGTATTGTTTATTTATTATGTGATTTGTATGAAGTTGTCTTCATTAATTCTTCATGTTGATAAATAGTGTAGAACAGACATGTTTACATTATTTCTCTATTTTTGACAACTTCATCATTAGTGTTCTAGTAGTCAAGACATTGATGCTAGGATTCTGATGTGGTCTTAAGATCTTAGTGATTAATGCATGTATTAAGAAAGGAATCACCAAGACATTGGGGTTTCTGATTAATGTATTTATCAGGGTAGTAAGACATTACATCTTGAGATGATAAGAAAAAGGTTGATCAACATCACATAGTAGATAATTCATAATGGAAATTGGTTCATCCATAAATTCATGCTCGAGGGAAATTGACATCTGACTACTTGTTTAAATTATAATCACATTCTATTTGTTTATCAAGTTTTTATGCAATTCAACTAAATTTCTGGACAAGAAATTAATGCAATCAACGATCTTTTGGTTGATTCAACTTAAGTATATATGGTTAGTCAGTGCTTGAACACAAATCCTCGTGGGAACGATCTTTACTCATCATTTTATTACTTGTTTGACTAGTGCACTTGCTAAATTTGACAACAAGTTTTTGTTGGGTGTGAATGAATGGCATGCAAACATCATGGAGATGTCACACAAATTGATAAGCCAAAACAGGAAAACATCTCAATCTCTTTTCTTTTCTCAGTTTTCTGTGTGATTTAGATTTTAGTGTAATTTAGATTTTAGTTGTGATATTGAATTTGGATTTCAGTTGTGATATGGAATTCAATGAGGATAAGACTGATCAAGTTTTATATGATTGATCAAATTAAGGATACAATCTTATACCTTGCATGTTGAGCTTAAATGAAATGATTGCATGACTCATTCAATGTGTAAGAGTAGAGAGATTAGTTTTGATGCATATAGAGGAAGTCAAGCAACTGTGAGAATTTGAGTCTACACAGAAAATTTTGTTCAGAGAGCACTTCAGTGCATGAGTAACTCTAGAACTTGGCTTGTTTCTTGCTTGAATGGTTGCTAATGTGTAGTAGGGTAGAGGCATTTTCTTCTTGAACCAGAAAGTTTAAATGACCAACCTTAATATTTCCATTGCATGAAACCCTTGAGCCTAGCATGTTGTCTATCAAGCCAAGAACCACATTTATTCCAATCCTTCAGATTAAAAGTTTCAGATAAGTGATGAGGGATGGAGTGTTCTGTGGGGAGGAAAGTGTTTTTGCAATAAGTGAATGCAAGGTGTTGGAAACATAAGAAAGAAAGAAGGAAAAGAAAGAAAAGGTTGTGAAACACAAAGTGTTTGGAAGAGAAAGAGAGAAGTATTAAAGACACAAAGTGTCTGAAAGAAAAAGAAATTTTTTTGTTAAAGACACAAAGTGTCAGGAAGAAAAGGAGGAAGAAAGGTTCAAAAGAAAAGCACAAGGAATGGAAAGGAAGAAAGTTGGGGGAATTAGGAAGAATTTGATAAATACTGTGATCTCGCATCTTATCTGAATCTGATTCATTTGATCTGAACCTCCCCTTTAACATAAATCCTTACCTCTAATCAAGCCACATACCAAGCCTCATTACTAATCATACCAAAACCTTCACAAATACCTTGTGTTTAAAGTAGTATCCCTTAGAACCTCTGGGATACCCCACAAATTGACATTTAGTACTCTCAACACTAAGCTTGTCTGATGCCAACGCTTTGACATAAGCCGACGCTCCCCATACCCTGAGGTAACTTAGGTTGGGTCTCTTACCATTCCATATCGTATATGGTGTGGTCTGAACAGATTTAGACGGTACCCTATTTAGAAGGTATGCCGCTGTGTCTAAGGCATATCCCCAAAGCGATTTTGGAAGTTGAGTCTCACTCATCATAGACCTAACCATGTCTAACAAGGACCTGTTTCTTCTTTCTGAGACACCATATTGGTGTGGTGTGTAAGGTGCAGTAAACTGCGAGAGAATTCCATTTTCTCTCAGATAATCCTGAAACTCATAGCTCAGATATTCACCATCACGATCTGATCGCAGTGACTTAACCATCTTGCCACGTTGTTTCTCTACTTCATCCGTAAAGGTAATGAAATAGGAGTATCCTCCTCTAGACTTAATAGACATTGGGCCACATACATCAGAGTGAATGAGTTCTAATAACTCACTAGCCCTATGAATCTCAAGCCCTTTGGGCTTTTTGACGAATCATTTTCCCAGCTAGACAAGATTCACATTGTCCATAGGATTCGAAATCCTTGGGATCTAGGCATCCATCTCTATGCATCCTAGACAATCTTGTTTCATTTTATGTGCCCTAGTCTACAGTGCCAAAGATAGGATTGATTATCTATCCTAGGTCGTTTCACATCTACATTGAGCACTTCAGTTCCCATTTCCAAAACATACAAGCCATTTATTAAAGAAGCAGTACCAAAAACAATATCATTCAAAATGATAGAAAATGTACCATCCCTAATAGTGAAAGCAAAACCATCTTGTTCTAAACAAGAAATAGAAATAATGTTTCTAGAAATGCCGGGAACATAAAGATAATTATTCAAATGCAATAAGAGGCTCGTAGGCTAATG
Source organism: Gastrolobium bilobum (assembly GCF_033153095.1). NCBI lineage: Eukaryota > Viridiplantae > Streptophyta > Magnoliopsida > Fabales > Fabaceae > Gastrolobium > Gastrolobium bilobum. The sequence goes on along the minus strand of NW_026896857.1, from coordinate 16,916 downwards.
AGGTCGGTATCTCCAACAGCATGAGCAGCAACTCTTGCTCCATCACCAACGCGGAGGTCCACCTCGTTCTTCTCCAATCTTCTAGGGCTCCTAAGCACCTGCAACACATTGCAGATTATGAGAACCACAATCGGTATCCAATACCCATGAAGTCAGATTAGCACAAGAATAATTTATCTCAATCATGTGAATACCTGAGGTAGAAGCATCACCATGCTCATTCACACTCTTTAGGTAGTATGGACAATTCCTCTTCCAATGGCCCTTTTTGCCACAATGGAAGCACACAGCATCGCTTTGGTCCTTGGGTTCACTCTTACCCTTCTTTTTGCCTGTCTTCCTTTTGGAATTTCCTTTGGGCTTAAAGGAGTTGCCTTTCGCAGGCTCCTTGCCCTTACCCTTGGGCCTTTCAGGCCCACCAATCAGAAGAGCTTGTGTCTCATCCTTCTTGATAGACATTTCAGCAGTTGTTAACATACTTAACAACTTTAGCAAGCTCACATGCATCCCATGCATGTTATAATTCATTATGAATTCTCTGAAAGAAGGAGGAAGTGATGATAGAACTAAGTCATTAATTAATTCAACGTCCATTGTGAACCCTAGACCATCTAGCTTCTCAATGAGCGCTATCATCTTCAGTATATGGTGGTTAAAGCACATACCTTCAGTTATCTTGCATAGGAACAATTCCCTAAAGGTCTCATACCTCTCATGTCTGGCTTTAATATCATACAACTCCCTGAGATGCAAGATAATAGAGGGGGTATCCATATGCTCGTGCTGTTTACGCAGTTCAGGCGACATGGATGCCAACATGATGTAACAAGCCAACACATTATCATCTATGTGTTGCTTGTGGGCCTCGAAATCAAATTCTGCGAACCCATCTTCCCCTTCCTTAGGCGCAATAGGTAAAGCAGTGTCAAGGACATAAGCAACTTTTTCGGTCCGCAGAACATTTCTAACGTTCCGATACCAGTCCATAAAATAAGGACCAGTCAGTTTGTTCGTATCGAGTATTGAGCGCAGTGACAGTGGATTAGTCATACTAAAAACTGAAAATGTAAAGATAGATTAATTATTATATATTGTCGTGTTACAAATTATTAAAGACTTTAAATAATTTTCCCCTCCCACTATTTTATCTAAGTCAATGACCCTTACCATTTGACTTGGGGTTAATCTACTTTTAGACTTTACCTTAGTGGGATTAAGAGTGCGATTATTTATTTTAACCCCCGTTTGAGACCGCAAGATTAATTTAAATAATGGATTGATCCTTATCAATAGTATCTCATACCCTCTCTTAACATTAGGTTGACAACTCCTTGTCACTTAGTGGTGCATCTCATGCAACCAACCTAGCATTATTACCCTAAGCACATAAGCCCGGCTTAGCCTACAACTTATGCCTCATTTAAGCATTAATCAGCACCCTAAGTGTCTAACACTTTTAATACTACTCTTACTCAACGAAACAGTGGGTCCCAACTGAGTTGTGGAGCACCACTATTTAGAGGAGGTTTGAGTAATATTGGTGGTGGGAGGTAATCATGCTTAATAGTTTTATTCCTTTTAAGGGTTCCTCTTATTTAGGGTTTATTAAGTCTCATCAAACACATAGGTATAATTATCATGCTAGTCGTATGCTATGTCAAACATCTATCGGATTACACTAGTCGTAATTGGACGTGCATAATAATACATACAAACGCGATTTGTCCAATTTCATGCATACTAGTCGTTTTCAAAACATAAAAGCATACATGCATATAAAACAATTTTATTTGAGACGGTCATGGTGCTCGTGCATTCGTCCTTCTTGCTTCTCAAGCCACGGCTCCTTGTCGTCTAAGCGCCACTAGCCTAATTCTCTAATTACAAAATAATTAAAGAAACTCCAAAACATCTTTGGAGGGACAAATGAATATTCAAAATTTAAAATTCAAATTTACATTTTAATTCAAATCGAGAAAAATTACACCTTTAATTTAAAATATAAAATTTAAAATTCAAACTCGGACACCATGACCATCCCCTTCCAATTTGCACCTGAAAATTCAAATAACTTGCAAGCACGTAATATCAAATATTATATACATGTTCACCATACGTCTTATCATTTTAACAATTAAAATATCATTGCAAGAATCATGATTCAAATTTTCTTAATGGCCGAATTATATAACAATTAATATAATTCAAATTTTGATGACTCTTTCTCAAAGAACACAAAATTAAACCACACATGTAGACACCACACCTTGTATGGCCGAATCACATATCCATATATATGATAAAAAATTTCACAAAAATTTCATGTCATTCTCATGGAACAATTCATAGAGAAAAATAAGAAAACAATAAAGGTACTCAAAGTACCCCTCATGGCCGAGTCATCCCTTTCAAAAAGGTGTTTCTTTTCAAAACTTTCTCAAAGAAAAAGAAACAAAACCATGAACACATACAGATATATGAACATAGCAATCACATTATCATGTTCATAAAATAAAAACTTTAACAACTTAAAGCATAGTATTTCAAAATCCATATGCTATGATTCATGCTTTAATTCTTTAAAGAATTTTTTACCGTAACGAACAAGTTTTTACAAACAAAGTACCATCACCCGCCGATGGTAAAGCGACCGGGCTATGATACCACTTGAAATAAAATGGCCTTGAAGGCCGATGCATGTGAGAGGGAAAAACAAAATTTTTTCTCAAGCGAAATCAAACATGCAATCAAGATTCATGCTTTAAGACAGCATGATGTTACCTTTGTTTGTGATTCGAACTCCAAGTTGATCAATGTCAGGTTTGAAGGGTTTAAACCCTCTAACGTTGATCCACACCACCCACGTCAAGATGCAAGAACTCTTTCTTGAAGAACCACCAATTGATCACCACAAAGAGGCTTGCTATGCGCTCAATAGGTGAAGGAGGATGTAAGGTGAATGTGTTTAGAAGAGTGATATTTTCATGATATGATCCCCAATAGGAATGGAGGAATGGATCTACTAGGAATGGAATTCTAACCCCAAATTCATCCACCAACCCGACCTGTTAAGAACAGAGCGTATCTCACGCTACAGACCTCGGATTTGGGTGATTCCAAAACTAGGTGAAAGATGGCTTCCTGAATCACGATTTTGGCACAAGAATCACCGGAGAAGGATAAGGAATTCGAGAGATATGAATCCAAGATAATATAGAACGAAATTGGAGTTTAAGGATTATAGGTAGGCGCCACAATTCGAAAGAATTGATAAGCCCAAGAACGCCACAAGGATTGATGCCCTTGATAAGTTCAGAGATTCTCAAAAGAACCCAAGAGAACTAGTCTCACCAAAATAGGTTAACTTGATATTCCAAATCTGTCTTCAAAAGCCATGGTGTTCCCTTATATAGTGGGCAACAACCATATTGAGTTTAACCTAAAAGTACTTACACATAAAAGAAGATAGACAACCCAATAATCCAGCCCAATAAGCCTTATTACAAAAAGTTTAACTAAATATAAGAAAATAAAAAAATTAAGTGCAGAATTTGGGCCAAGTAAAATAAAGCCTTCATGCATATCCATTGAGGCTTATTCTTCAAGGTCTTCAATTTTAATTAAGTGTATCATTTTGGGCTCTTCTTCCTTTAGACTTGGGCTTGTCTCAAGTAAAGTGGTCACCAAGAGATTTAGAGCCTCTTTAGCCTTTTTAGCTTTTGCTCTTGTCATTGGGCCTCCAAGACCTTGTATGTCCTCCAAGTTTGTTGTCTTGGTCATGCCACCTCCTATGTCCTCATCATTTCAGCAAGAAAACATCACATAAGTGGCGCATAGAATGTAGTAGAATTGGCTAGGTGTTTTGTGAAAAAACCTAAGGAGAACCTACCCAAGTTGGCGCACAAGAGTGTGATGAGAAAGTCATGATGCAATCAGATTTTTCACTTAAAAAACGGATTGAGGTCACAAAGAGGGAGAAAAAGGTGGAGTTGTTGCAATTCAAAATTCCCAACAACCTACCTTTGAATCCTCATGAGACTAGGTCTTAACCTAGTCAAAATTCTGATCTAATGGCCATCATATGGCCAGCAATATGTACGCCCCCTTCAGCCCCAGAAACGGTCCAGATACGTTGAGTAGTTGCATTCAAATTTGAAGCAACTCACTCACTGATTCTCTCAACCAACCAAATCTAATTGGAGCTTATTTGGTTGACTAGATGACACTCATAACCACCCAAAGTAGCGCCCCAATCAGCCCTTGGTGATCTCCAAAGATCTCCTCTTGATACAAAGGATTTGTTCCAACAAGATCTTATCTTATCCTTTTGTTATGAATCAACTTTTCATAGCCAATTCAAATTCTAAATTTAAATTCTCAATTCAAAATTCAAAATACAAATTCAAAATTCAAAATTCAAAATTCAAATTTCAATTCAAAATTCGAATTTCAAAATTCAAATTCAAAATTCAAATTTCAAAATTCAAAATATAAATATTTGATAATTAATTTAACTAATTAAATTAATTAGTGATGTCTTGGACCATCCAAGCCCATTACATGATCCATGCGCCTTTTTCCTTTTAGGTGGGTTTCCAAACTTCTTCTTGGGCTAACAACCATTATTAGGCCCAATACCTTTAATGCTATATTATCATGACAATAAGGTGTTAGTGTGTGACCCATTAGGCCCAACATAGCCACTGACATAAATGGGCTTGGGCCCAACAAGCCCACAACCCATCTAATGACAACACAGAGCACTAGCAATGCTTTGTTGCCCCAGAACTAGTTAGATTAGTGACTTGATCATCCTATTACACATATTTGGTTGCCGTATATATTTCCTTTCGTCTCGGTTACCTTCCCATTAAACCTAGGGTAAGGAAACGTATCAACCCTTGCGGTTTAGGGTAAGCTTTAGTCGAAATAGGGAATCTTCAATTTACTAACTCTAACGGCAGATCATCTCATGACCTCTTTTACTATGCATAGATTCCCTAGTCCTTGTAAATGTCATCCCGATTTCTCCGGTTTACAGATAACCTAATCTCTTACAGAGATTTGACGAATTCCTTCAGCTTATCACCCTAGCCTTGTGCTCTTTCAGGACAAGCCCAACAGTGTACCTATGAGTCTCCATGTTTCAGGCAGACGAGGTATACAGTCAAAGCGTGCCTTCTAGAATACAGTCTAGATAATAACTTCTGGTCTAAGGAAAAACATACCCAAATATAAAGAGACTGATTTAATGATACTCTTTGAGAGATTTCCTCATAGAGTATCTTTGTGGGTCTGTTCAGTGCGAGCTATACCCTTATAGGTCTACCCACGACTTTAGCTGAGACATCTCCATATCTGTAGTAGATGAGGTCTTTACCTTGTTTCCAAATACAAGTAGATAAGTCGTGCTAGTCTTACCCGAGATCACTGATCCCCATTCTCAGTGTCTCTAGACTAGGAACATAAAATTAGGAATAAACATGCGGTATCCTTGAATCCTCATCATCGTGATCTCATCACAGATACTCAAGAGATACCTGTTCTATTCCAAGGGGTTTACCCAGTTACTCATATAAAATATTAACAATAATATTGAGACAAAATATGAAACAGGATAAATAGTGCTTTTATTTATTTGCGACAATATAAAAGGTCCACATATGTCCTAATCTAATCAAATGATTGTCTCTAGGACATCCATATACTAACAAGCTCCCACTTGGCCTAGAGCCAATCTGACCTAAGTCGTATACCTAAAGCCTCATAATGACTATCATGTTTTCTCTGAGAAATAGCCTTTGTCAGAGAATCGGCTAAGTTATTATCTGTGGGAACATAATCCATCTTTACATCCTTCCTATCAATGATTACTCTAATCAGGTGATATCTGCGAAGCACGTGTTTAGATATTTGATGAGACCTAGGTTCCTTTGACTGCGCAATGGCTCCAATGCTTTTGCAAAGCAACTGTATGGGCTCATCTATGCTTGGAACCACCCTTAGTTAAAATATGAATTTCTTGATCCACACGGCCTCCTTAGCCGCTTCTGAAGCAGCTATGTATTCAGCTTCTTTCGTTGAATCTGCTTTTGTTTCCTTCTTGGAACTCTTCCAAGATACTGCCCTACCATTTAAGGTGAATATGAACCCTGATTGTGACTTACAGACATCTTTGTCACTTTGAAAGCTGGCATCAGTGAACCCTTTCACTGTAAACTCATCAACCCTACCATAGACCAGAAACGCATCCTCAGTTCTTCTTAAGTATTTAAGGATGGAACTGTTGATACGGATAATTGAGTAAATGTTTTGCTAGGAGGACTAGTGAGGAAAAAACATGCAGTTAAGATGGTGGCTTGATGGCTTTTCGTAAGAAGTTAGTTGTGAAGAATTAAGTTGAGATGTCTAATAAGTATCAGTAACTTAAATTGTGATGATTAAAGAAAGGTTGATAACTCGATGGAGTGCTTTGGAGTACGGAAGTGATACATGCTAAGTGTGAGAGATAGGTCCCTTGAGATACAAATTATTGATAAAATTTTGAAAATTGTTAAGAATGAAAGTAGTTCCATGTGGTAAAATGAATATGTTTGGAAATTGATTCGCCAATGTATGGTAGAAGTTAGTAAAGCTGTGAGGTTATAGTATTTTAAAGTTGGATATCCATGATCAGAATGTCGATAATGAGGAAATGGTGGTATAAATGAATGAAAAATTATGTTGAATCTATATAATATTGTTACAGGATGATGAGTAAAATGTTTACTTGGTGAAAACCTTAGGCATAAGACCTTTGATACGAAAGGCATTGATGGATGCTGAGTTTAGTCTCTGAGAGGGCTAAATTGATAGAGTTTAAATGGTTAAGTGATAAATAGATTAACAGGGAGTATGAGCTGTTATGAGGATTGTTAGCTTCGAGTCCCAAAGAGAAAGACATAGCGGTGATTATCTAAGAAGAGGTGGAGACACGGACAAAGTAAAGAAAAGTGTATAAAAGTGGAATTGGAACTAGAAGGTATGCGCTCGTGTGCAAGCTAAGAAAACAACGGAATGATAAGATTAGTAACATAAATGGAAAGGACTAATATTTGGAGGCAGTGTTGAAATAGTGGGAACAGCGAAAAGATTAAAGTATCAAAGAAGGTGTAAATTGGAAATATTCCAGGGATAATCAGTAAGTATACATAAGAACGATTAGAGTCTATTATAGATACGGTTAGATGCTTTTGGGATTGATATTGGGTCAGAAAGATAGATAAAGAGGAGAATGAGATGAAGTGAGACAGACAAATTGTAATGTGGTTATATATTACCTATAAATTAGTGAAAGTGCAACCGTAAATCATGAAAAGCTTAAAGTATTGTGAATTAAAGGTAGTGGCACCATAAGTGAAAAGCTTAAAATGGGTATATTAATGAAAATGCAATAGTGGTTTATGGAAACAGTGAAAATATAATGAATTAAGAGGCCAGATCCTCGAAATTATCAAGTTTGTGAAGGATTGGGTAACGATAGATACTACAAAAAGGAGGTTATGCCTGTGATAAGAGTAAAGTGGTAAAGATACACCTCTGAGGAGGCTACTTGGGAACGAGAGGATGAGGTTCTCCGACTGTGTCCTGAGTTAGCGGACAAGTATGAGTTAATTTTGCGAATAAAATTCTAAAATGTGGGGTGAATATAACTCCTCACAATTCTAAATTAAGTATTAAAATATTAAGTGAGTAATTAAGTGAAGGACTAGTGAAAATCCTAAAGATTAGGCCAGAATACAAAGAAAGGGCAAAACGGTAATTAGCCAACACACAACCCTAGGAAGATAAAAATTGAGTAGAAGGTCTCAGATGGTAAAAATAACCCTAGAAATGGATTCAGAGCGAAAAATTGAGTGGATAGACAAGTTTCAGAAAAATCAGTGAATAGTGATTTTACCGATGTATAATACTGCGGTATAATTGTACCGATAAGTGTGAAATTTTTATCAGTATTTTTAGGAACCAAAAATATGACATGAACGAGAAAAATACGTAGGTCATGAATTTGTGGTTGAAATCAGTGATTGATTAAAGTTAAATCGCGTGTGGGACCCACCTATAGCTTAAGTGACTTAAAAGTCACATTACATGACACATTCTCTCTCCTCCTCACCCTTCTTCCCCGCGGATCAGCCCCTCCCCCATTGTTCTTCATGCAAGTTTTGGTTCAAAACTTGTCTCCCTCCTAACTTCATCATTTCTCCACCAAAACAAACAAAATTTGTGTTGAAACTTGATGGAAATGGCCTTCTAAACACATTGGTACCACTCTTGAGCCTTGAAACCGTTTATTTGGGGAGATCCAAGCCATTTTCAGCTGCAAATTTTTGGGGAAAAATGGATGTTCATGGAGTCATATGGTCTTCCAATGCTTGGATAAGTCTTGGAGGAGTATCAAGTCTTGGTTGTGAGTATGTTTCCACCCCATTTCCATGGTTTGATTGTAGTTTATAATTATGAACCCTAAACCTTGCATTGTTGATGTGTGATGTTAGAGAGCTCAATTGGGAAAATTTTGTAGATGAAAGTGTCTTAGAATAATGTGTATTAGCTATAAATGTAATGAAATTTTTAGGTGAAAAATATGGATTTTTAACTTCGAATATTTTGAGGTGTCACGACTTGGATTTTGGAAAATGTGTTAAGATGTTATTGGTGAGTTGTTGGATGATGATATGTGGATATATTGAGATTGTATGAGGTGTGGAATGATTAAAATTGAGTGAGAATTCCTTGGAGGTTCCAAGTTGGCAATTCGGCTATATAGAGAGTTTTAAGAAGTTGATGTTGTTTGTATTGATTTGATGATGTTTCAAGTGTTGAATGATATTTAAATGGGTTGTGTGGTGGTTGGAAAGTGATAGAATCAATGAAAAATAATAAGTGGTATTTAGGGTCATAAAGGAACCTAGAGTGAATTATTAAGCAAAACGATGCTTAAAAGATGTAAAACGGAAAAACGACACTTGAATTAGCCTCTTGGCAACCTAAGGATGTGTAATAAAATGAGAATGAAAATTTAGAAAAATAAAATTGGATTTATGCCTTGTTTGGCCGAACCACATAGTGTAGGTGTAGGATTTTGACGCTTTTTGCGTTTTGATGGAATTGTCATGTGCTGACGCTTCGTACATGGCTATTGTAGGTTGTCGTACGTCGATTGGAACCCTGAACCGTGAGTCGGTGGATTGCCCTTGGTCCTGGACCAAGTGGATTGAGGTAAGTGGTTGGATCAATGCATGTATAATTGTAAATTGGCATGTGTTGTATGAGTTTTGAGTAATTGGGAATGTCCTCTGTGTAGGCATTCTTTTGAATAACGAGTTTGGAAAATAAGCTGCTGTGGAGCTAAGTGAAGGAACATTTTGAGGTAATCTCTTGGTACTGGGGCTTGTTCCCCTTGTGTGTTCCACCATGCCAGTCGATGGTATTGGTAGGAAATGTATATGAGTAGTGTAGAATAGCATGAGCATGCATGTAGTATTTATGAGGGTACTTATGTACCGAGTCTCTGGCCAGTAGACAGTGTAGCCTTCGGGCAGTGCGGACTTCCACTGGATAGGTCTCCGAGAGGGAGTTCCAGTTGACCTAGGGTCGGGGTGTGTCATCCGGGTAGGAGCACACTAGGAAGTCTTGGGTGTATATGGATGGAAGGGGTACCTCGGTTGTGGTTCTTGGAACACACCTTGGATGAGACCTGTAGGCTTATATTCCGAGGACGTTGCGTGGTATTGGTAGCTACCATTTCAGCTTCGTCGTATTTTATATCCCGATATTCCCCAGTTTCTCTAAATCCCTTGCTATATCCCGTTTTGAAAGTGGTTGTTTTATATTAATTAGATGCATCGAAGTGAGCCATTGAGCGGAGTTTTCTCCAGAACCTCTGGGTTACTGAGATATATCCGTATATCTTATCCCGTCTTGAGGGCTTTATTTCAGGAGGTAGCAGTGGCATTTAAATAATAATTTTTTTGCTAGAACGTGTGGCCTAACTATTTAGAACTTTACAAAATTGAAATCAGATTTAGGAATTTATTATAAAAATATGTTGGCGGGCTAACTCGCTCGTTTGATGGGCTGGCCCTTTAAACGTTTTGGAATTTTCTCTTTTTGTATTATTTTTTATTAAGTTAAATTTTTAATTTATTTACTTTTATTGTATGAATATGTCATTTCTTATTTTTTCATTTAAATTATTTTTTATCGACTATACATATATTTTTATAATTTTAAATATTTTTTCATTTAATCTGTAATTTTTATTAATTTAAATTTATTATATATTTTTTTCACTGTAGAAATATTAAATACTAATCTTTTTTCCTACCTATCAAGTTCAAATTCAAATTTAAAAAGTTTGAATTTGTTATAAATAATTTAATTATTGGCTGTCCATATTCGTTATATGACCGTTGAAGACGTTATAACCGTTGGAGAAGTAATTGTAGCTAATGATATTATTGTAACTTTCATGTCTTTTGAGCCTATAAATAAGGCATATACAAAGCATCATGGATATACGAATAGACAATAAGAACATATTCCCCCTATCTCTCTTCCAATTATCTTTATATTTTATAACATGTTATCAGCATTTATAACACCACGTTATCAGCACGATGAGTCTCTACCATGACACCTCTGATTTGGCCAATACCACCAACCAACCGAAGATTCCCCATGCAAACCGAAATGAAATGTGTTACTGTTCGGGTACCACTTGTCTCGCTCTCATTCTTGTTTGTTATCAACCTTCCCATGACACGAACATGAGATGGTTACCGAGAAACTTCACCACCACCGGCTGCCATCTCCGACACCCGGACGCCAAACTCTTTCTCCTTGATCTGCTAGAGCTTCCTCCACCTAGAGAACAAGATATCCATACCATCATCGGCAGGTACACAACATATAACTTAAATGGCTATGGTTTTATTTGATGACAAAAAAAAGGGAATAAAACTAGAGATTTTTTATGATGAAAAAAGGGGGGGACCTATAAAGTTAGATAGTTTTATGTTGTTTTTCCAGTTTTTGGATGCTATGGACTATATGTTTGCGTTATTTATTCGAGTTTATCCGCACAAGTAGAAAGCTATATAAACATAATTGCTTTTTTCCTTTGTAAAATTTGCTTTGTTGTAATATGTCTGAATGAATATATATCATATATAAAAATAATGACAATAATTCAGATGCATTGGCCGACAATCACGCTAAGACCTGACATTAAAGTATATGTATGTCCTAGAGACAATCTTTTGATTAGCTTAGTATGTAGACCTTTTTATATTGTCGCAAATAAATAATAAGCACTCTTTATTTTGTTTCATATTTTGTCTCAATATTATTGTGATGAGGACATAGGAGGTGGCATGACCAAGACAATAAACTTGGAGGACATACAAGGTCTTAGAGGCCCAATGACAAGAGCAAAAGCTAAAAAGGCTAAAGAGGCTCTAAATCTCTTGGTGACCACTTTGCTTGAGACAAGCCCAAGTCTAAAGGAAGAAGAGCCCAAAATGATACACTTAATTAAAATTGAAGACCTTGAAGAATAAGCCTCAATGGATATGCATGAAGGCTTTATTTTACTTGGCCCAAATTCTGCACTTAATTTTTTATTTTCTTATATTTAGTTAAACTTTTTGTAATAAGGCTTATTGGGTTGTCTATCTTCTTTTATGTGTAAGTACTTAAGGTTAAACTCAATATGGTTGTTGCCCACTATATAAGGGAACACCATGGCTTTTGAAGACAGATTTGGAATATCAAGTTAACCTATTTTGGTGAGACTAGTTCTCTTGGGTTCTTTTGAGAATCTCTGAACTTATCAAGGGCATCAATCCTTGTGGCGTTCTTGGGCTTATCAATTCTTTCGAATTGTGGCGCCTACCTATAATCCTTAAACTCCAATTTCGTTCTATATTATCTTGGATTCATATCTCTCGAATTCCTTATCCTTTTCCGGTGATTCTTGTGCCAAAATCGTGATTCAGGAAGCCATCTTTCACCTCGTTTTGGAATCACCCAAATCCGAGGTCTGTAGCGTGAGATACGCTCTGTTCTTAACAGATCGTGTTGGTGGATGAATTTGGGGTTAGAATTCCATTCCTAGTAGATCCATTCCTCCATTCCTATTGGGGATCATATCATGTGGTATCAGAGCTCAGTTCTAGGATTGGAATTGGGTTTGATTTTTCTCCATTGTTTCCATCAATTCTGATCACACATTTGGTAACCCTAATCCCTAGTATTTGTGTTTTTAATTTTGAATTGTGCAATTCTGTTTTAGCCTTTGTTGTTGGTTCCTAATTTGTTCCTTTGATATTCTGTTTGTTTCAATTTCTTGTTGTGTTCATAATTTCTGCACTTGTGTTCTTAAGGTTCGTCCTATGTTCATCATTGTTCTTGATTTTTAATCCTTTCAATCCTTGTTCCTTGAGTAGTATGTTGTTAGTGTGTTAAATAATAGCTTGTTTTGTGGAGAATTCAATCAAATTCAGTTTAGCATTACTGCAATCTGAATTTTTCATTCCAAAATTAAAAATTCCATTTTATTGAAGCATCAGGTTTTATAAAAAAAAAAAGAGTTGAAAAAAAAATATATATGCTATACAGCTACTTGTTACACACTACTACTCTCAAATCAGGTCCAAAGTGTCTTCCTTGAATAATTCCTTCAATTTGTTTTGGTTGTCTTTGTTTTGCCTTCTTTGACATATTTCCAATTTGTCATTACGAATTCTTGAGTTTGGGATTGTACTCTTGAGTGTTCTTGGAGATTCTGTTAAGAACTTAAAGAGAGCTATTGAGAGGAAAAAGGCAAGAGAGCACATTACACAAAAGCCTAATAGAGAGCAACAAACACGAGTGATACATTTTAAGAGTGTAAACACGTGAGCGAGTGGTGAGGTCCAATTTCTTTTATTCTTGTTCTTTTCCTTGAATTATGGCAGGTGCAGGTGGTGAAGGTAGCCCTCCTCGTGAGAGAGAAAACAGGTTGCTAATCGATGCCATTATGGATCGAATGCAAACGATGATGAGGGAGCAAGCAGAGGACTTATATGAGAGAATTGAGCACTTAGAAAATCAAGGGACTCATGATGATGATGGAGGTAGAAGAAGGGTTGATAGAAGGAGAAGAGATAATGAGGATGTTGCTAGAGAGGATATAATTAAGGGGGTGAAGCTTAATATACCATCTTTTAAAGGAAAAAGTGATCCGGAGGCCTATTTGGAGTGGGAAATGAAGATTGAGCATTTATTTTCATGTCACAACTATACTGAAGAAAAGAAAATGAAGGTGGCAGCCATGGAGTTTAGTGATTATGCTCTTATTTGGTGGGACCAATTGCAAAAGGAGAGGGTAAGATATGAAGAACCATTGGTGGATAGTTGGATGGAGATGAAAAGGCTAATGAGAAGAAGATTTGTTCCTTCCCATTATCATAGAGACCTTCACAATAAACTTCAACGGCTTACACAAGGTAACAAGAGTGTAGATGAGTATTATAAAGAGATGGAGGTTTCCTTGATTAGAGCAAATGTTAGTGAAGAACGGGAGGCTACTATGGCACGTTTCTTGCATGGACTGAATAGTGACATAAGGGATGTTGTGGAGTTGCAAAATTATGTGGAGTTGGAGGATTTAGTGCATCAAGCTAGTAAGGTAGAACAACAACTCAAGAGAAAGGGTGTCATGAGGAAAAACTCTTCTAATTTTAATTCTTCAAGTTGGAAGGACAGAAATAAGAAGAAGGGAGGTACTTCATCAAGCAACCCCACTGCTGCACCTCAAAGGACTCAAATTAAGTCCAATGAGACCCCTAAGAAGACAAGGAATAGTGAAATAAAATGTTTCAAGTGTTTGGGAAGAGGTCACATAGCTTCAGAATGTCCAACTAAGAAGACTATGTTACTTAAAGAGGATGGAGAGATTACTAGTGAGTCTTCTTCAGATTCTGCCTCACATGATGATGAAGATGAGTATGACGAGGAAATTATACCGGAAGGAGATTTTTTTATGGTAAGAAGGATGTTGGGTAGCCAAGTAAAAGACATGGATGATAGTCAAAGAGAGAACATTTTTCATACTGGATGCCTTATCCAAGGAAAGGTATGTTCTTTAATTATTGATGGAGGGAGTTGTACCAATGTTGCAAGTGCTAGAATGGTGTCTAGATTGGGCATTGAAACCAAACCTCACCCGCTGCCATATAAGCTTCAATGGCTTAGTGAGGATGGTGAAGTGACCGTAAGCAGACAAGTGGAGGTGAACTTCTCCATAGGAAAGTATGATGATACAGTTTTATGTGATGTGGTACCAATGGAGGCTTGTCATTTGCTTCTTGGGAGACCTTGGCAATATGATAAGAAAGTTATGCATGATGGTTACACCAACAAATTCTCTTTTGTGCATGAAGAACGCAAGACTATTCTTGCACCTTTGACTCCAAGAGAAGTTAGTGAGGATCATTTGAAAATGAGAGATAAAAGAAAGCAAGAGAGAAAAGAAAGTGGAGAGAAAAAGGGGAAAGAGAGTGGTAGAGAGCAAGAAAAAGAGAGAAAAACACAAAATTTGTTTATAAAAGAAAAAGAGGTGAAAAAGGCTATACAATTGAAAAAGCCAATGCTCTTACTTTTGAGTAAAGAGTGTAATAATATCAAAGATGCCAGTCCTACTAATTCTCTTCCAAATGAGGTTTCTTCTTTGTTGCAGGAATTTGAAGATGTCTTTCCCAAAGAGGTGCCTCATGGACTGCCTCCTCTAAGAGGCATTGAACATCAAATTGATCTCGTGCTGGGAGCTGCATTGCCTAATAGGCCAGCCTATAGGAGTAACCCCCAAGAGACCAAGGAGATTCAGAGACAAGTTGAAGACTTGATGAAAAGAAGATGGGTGCAAGAAAGCTTAAGTCCATGTGCAGTCCCAGTCCTTTTAGTGCCTAAGAAAGATGGAACCTGGAGAATGTGCACTGACAGTAGAGCCATCAATAACATCACGGTAAAGTATAGACATCCTATTCCTAGATTGGATGATTTATTGGATGAATTGCATGGTGCTTGTTTCTTCTCTAAAATTGATTTAAAAAGTGGATACCATCAAATTAGGATTAGAGAAGGGGATGAATGGAAAACAGCTTTTAAAACTAAATATGGGCTGTATGAATGGTTGGTTATGCCCTTTGGTTTAACCAATGCTCCTAGTACCTTCATGAGACTAATGAATCATGTGTTAAGGGAGTTTCTAGGAAAGTTTGTTGTGGTTTATTTTGATGATATTCTGATTTATAGCAAATCCTATGATGATCATCTTGTGCACTTGAGGTATGTTGTGGAAGCACTAAGGCATGAGAAATTGTATGCTAACATGGAAAAATGTGTGTTTTGTATAGACCATGTTGTTTTTCTTGGTTTTGTTGTTAGCTCACAAGGAGTGCAAGTTGATCAAGAGAAGGTGAAATCTATTCAAGATTGGCCAACTCCTAAGAATGTAAGTGAGGTGAGAAGCTTTCATGGCTTAGCTAGTTTCTATAGGAGATTTGTTAAAGATTTCAGTACCATAGCTGCACCCTTGAATGAAGTGATTAAAAGGCATGTTGGTTTTAAATGGGGTGAAAAACAAGAGAAAGCCTTTGCTGCCCTCAAAGATAAATTAACTCATGCACCTATTCTTGTATTGCCTAATTTTTCTAAATCTTTTGAGATTGAATGTGATGCATCTAATGTGGGGATAGGGGCTGTTTTGATGCAAGAGGGGCATCCCATTGCCTATTTTAGTGAAAAACTGAATGGGGCTACTCTTAATTATTCCTCATATGATAAGGAATTGTATGCATTGGTAAGGGCTTTGCAAACATGGAAACACTATCTCTTGCCCAAAGAGTTTGTCATCAACAGTGACCATGAGTCCTTAAAGTACTTAAAAGGACAAGGCAAGCTTAACAAAAGGCATGCCAAATGGGTAGAGTTCTTGGAGCAGTTTCCCTATGTGATCAAGCACAAGAAAGGTAAGTCTAATGTAGTTGCAGATGCACTTTCAAGAAGGTATGCTTTGTTCTCTACTCTTGAAACTAAGTTTATTGGTTTTGATCATATTAAGGCATTGTATGAGCATGATCCAGACTTTGCACAAATCTATGAAACTTGTGTGGATGCTGCTCAAAATGGATTCTTTAGGCATAATGATTACTTATTTAAAGAAAAGAGATTGTGTGTTCCTAAAGGTTCTATTAGGGAATTACTTGTGAAAGAGGCACATGCGGGGGGATTAATGGGACATTTTGGAATCCAAAAGACTCTAGACATGCTGCATGAACATTTTTATTGGCCACACATGAAGCGTGATGTACATAAATTGTGTGAAAGATGCATTGTATGTAAGCAATCTAAGTCTAAATTATTGCCTCATGGGTTGTATACTCCTTTACCTATTCCAGATTGCCCTTGGATTGATATTTCTATGGATTTTGTGTTAGGACTACCTCGGTCTAAAAATGGTAAAGATTCTATTTTTGTTGTGGTGGACAGGTTTTCTAAGATGGCACATTTTATTCCGTGCAAAAAAGTTGATGATGCAATCCATATTGCTGATTTGTTCTTCAAGGAAGTGGTAAGACTCCATGGACTTCCAAGAAGCATTGTCTCTGATCGTGATACTAAATTCTTAAGCCATTTTTGGAGGACATTATGGAGTAAGTTGGGGACTAAACTTCTCTTTTCTACTACTTGTCATCCACAAACTGATGGCCAAACTGAGGTAGTGAATAGAACTCTTTCTTCTCTTTTGAGGGCTGTAGTTAAAAAGAACATCAAGTCATGGGAACAATGTTTGCCCCACGTTGAGTTTGCATATAACCGGGCAGTTCATA